>NC_134403.1:331616315-331685971 GCF_038048845.1 Mixophyes fleayi | reverse complement strand
GAACACGCTCTGTTAATGGAGCATCCAGTGCAGCATCCGTTCCCAGATCAGAGACAGGAAGGCGTATAGGGGGAATCTCTAACTCCTTGGTTCGGGCTGCTGGAGTAGAATCTCTTGAGATAGAGGGTGAACTTGATGCCGACTTTGGCTTTGGTTGAAATTTAATCGGAGGAGCCAAGACAGTAGGCTTAATCTTTTTAGGAGCCATGAGAGACTGTCTAGTATGTAAAACCCGCAAGGTTTGAGGCTAAACTCCGCTTAACGATTGATTGCTTAGAGTGACACACTGGGTGGGTATCCTGCATGTTAATTCAAAAGACTTCCATTGTTATACTGGAGAGATACCAGTAATTTCCAAGAAATACAGAAATATTTTCATCCGTGTAATGACAGGAATGCCAATACCCTGTGGTGCCAGGTATTCTACATAGAACTTTGCAGCCGCAATATTGGTTTTGACAAGCAGGTGGCAGCAATGTCACAACTTTTGGATGCAGGTATTTCTCAGCTCCCAGTTGTAATATATAGATTGGATCAAGGCACAAAGCTTTCAGCAAGAGGTCACAGGTACAAGGCACAAGAACTGTAGTTCTTTGTCACAAGTTCAGATTGCACTAAGTAGAAATAGACCTGCTGTGTCAAACTCAATATAAGGTCACTGCTGTGTTGCTCAGATATCAATCAGCGCAACACAAAAAGCTCTCCACCGCTAATCTGCAGCTATGTAGTAGCCAAAACGATACTTGGGGCTGCGACTCTCGCTTATTAGGCCACGCCCCCACTGGATGTGACCAGCCGAGCACCACCACCCGCACGCAAGGCCGGGGTTCGGGACCGGAAGTAGGCCCCCTCCGTGAGTCAGAGCTCGATGGAATGAGCCAGCTGGCAGGTGCTTCAAGAGGATAAGCTGAAGACACCTACCCGATCCTGAAGGCAGTTCACGGCCGGAAGTCCAGTCAGGCGGATGCAGACGGAGGCCGCGACGCGAGTCTACCAGATCCAGCCGGAGGACAGAGTAGACTGGCCAGTAAGTCCCGTGTGGTCTGGTCCCCGCAATAGTTCTCAAGGGGGGCAGAGAGGAAATCTGTGTGGCACGGAGTAGGCAGCCGATGCCGTGGCTGAGGCGCCAAACTCAGTAGCGATGTGCCCGAATTTGCACCAGTGGGTCTCGGGCTACGTTGCCCCAACTTAAACCGTGTGGCAGGGTCTCAATTCAGGGCAGTTAAACACGATGAAGGTGGCTAAGATGGGAGAGCTGGCAAAATCTCCGTCTGCACAGAATGGCATTCAAGCCACCCCCCCCCGATACATTATTTTTCATTCACATTTAAAAAAAAAAAAAAACACAACAAAAAAACCTCGCTAATTTACCAACCCTACATCAGTCGCTTGCAAAATTGTGACAGGGAAAGGTGTAAACTAACATTTATTTTAAAATATTAGAGAATAGTTGGTCTCCAAAGTAAAAATTGAATAGGTTTTTAATCTTGACGTATTCCTATGGTATGAAGACAATGAGTCATCCTTGGGTGGGCACTTGTGGATAAGCAAGTAGGAAAAACAAGGATGGTAACAGGCGCAGACATGACAGCTCCCTCCCCTTTCACATCTCCACTCTCATTAGCGTTCGTTCATGCCTCCGCTCTGCTATACAGTTGTGATTTTAATGAAAACAAAATGAGTGACAAGGACATCCATTATAAAGTGTTTATATTTTCAAAGTAAAAAACAAAACAAAAAACCTTATACATATAGAAAATGGACAGAGGGTTGGGGGTACAAAATAAAATAGTTAAATACTGGTGCTGACACATTCAAGAGCATTTAACTGTAGTAGAGTCCAGTCCTCCTAGGAGTGGGGACAGGTAGGTCAGAGAGCCATTCCAATCTTCTTCACAGGCTTGCCTACACTAGCCTCACACAATGTCTTTACTCACACAACCTATTGGACTCTCTTCAGACAAGCTTTCAGCCAACTGTTTATCTATATGACTTCTCTTGGAAAAATAGCTTCTTTGGATCTCAGTATCACCTCTATGCAGATTATACCACATTTATTTATCTTCTCCTGATCCCTCGCCATCTATGTTGGCCCGTGTTAATAAATATCTTTATGCCATCTTGGATGTGCTCTCACCACTTCAAACTCCCATGTTTCAAATCTTCCCAAAAGTCAATAGAAGCTACATAACGGACATCTGTGTTTCTGTTGGCAACACAACAATAAACCCTACTCCTCATGCTCGTTACCTAGATCTCATACTTGATTCAGAACTGTCCTTTGTTCCACACATCCAATCTGTAATCATATCCTCTTACATGCATCTAAGACACATCATCAGCATAAGCACATCTCTCATGCACTCATAATAACCCACATTGACTATTGCAATTACTGTTTTGTTCCTGATCTGATTTTCACCCCTACAATCTCTTTAGAATGTAGCATCTAATGTCCCTCACAAAAAATGTTCCAATTTCTGCTCTGCTCTGTCTCAATCCCTACATAAGTTGCCTGTATTTAACCTTTATTTCATCTTTACTTACACTCCCCAATCCACCCTTAATTCATTCTCTCAAGTAACTGAAAAAATCTATGCACTTATTTCATCATCTCACCCTACAACCTGTCCCCTAGACCCTATTCCCTCACAACTTCTCTGCTCCCTCTCCTCCAATGAATGCCCACCTCTTCAACCTGTCTCCCAATTTCCATCTTCCTTAATCATGCGCTCATCTCACCAATTCTACAGAAACCTCTGTCCTTCTGTACTGTCGTATAACCGTCTGTCTACTATATCCACATGGATGTCTCAACGCTACCTAAATCTCAACTCCAAACACAGCTTAGTATCTTCTCTCCTGCCAGTCACCACCTGTCATCAAATCTCCATGTCAATAACACCACAATTTCCTCAGTCTCCCAAGCCCACTGCTTTAATGTCTCACTTGACTCCGCCATCTAGTTATTCCTCACCTGCAGACTCGCTCTCAGTTCTGGAAAAAAAGTCTTGTAAATGGAGTTTATGGGAAAAATTGTGTAGATCCACATGCCTGTCAAATTCACTGTGTATATTTCTCTCTGTGTGGTGGCTTTCTGGCATAGCTTGCTGGGATAAAATTGCTACTTTTTGACTTTTAAATGTGTGTTTATTTTGCACCAGTTTTTCAGCATGCATTTAACATGTACATTAACCCCCTGAATGCTTAAAAGATCACAGGAGACCAAATTCTGCTAATTTTTTATTTTTCAATTATTCACGCGAACTTACAGCCAGGAGGGGGGTGCGTCGTCTTGTGGGCCACCGCGTCTTCAGCCAGGAAGAGGGGGGGCGCCGCCTTGTGGGCCACCGCGCCTTCAGCCAGGAAGAGGGGGGCACAGTCTTGTGCGCCACCGCGCCTTCAGCCAGGAAGAGGAGGGCGCAGTCTTGTGGGCCACCGCGCCTTCAGCCAGGAAGAGGGGGGCGCAGTCTTGTGGGCCACCGCGCCTTCAGCCAGGAAGAGGGGGGCGCAGTCTTGTGGGCCACCGCGCCTTCAGCCAGGAAGAGGGGGGCGCAGTCTTGTGGGCCACCGCGCCTTCAGCCAGGAAGAGGGGGGCGCAGTCTTGTGGGCCACCGCGCCTTCAGCCAGGAAGAGGGGGGCGCAGTCTTGTGGGCCACCGCGCCTTCAGCCAGGAAGAGGGGGGCGCAGTCTTGTGGGCCACCGCGCCTTCAGCCAGGAAGAGGGGGGCGCAGTCTTGTGCGCCACCGCGCCTTCAGCCAGGAAGAGGAGGGCGCAGTCTTGTGGGCCACCGCGCCTTCAGCCAGGAAGAGGGGGGCGCAGTCTTGTGGGCCACCGCGCCTTCAGCCAGGAAGAGGGGGGCGCAGTCTTGTGGGCCACCGCGCCTTCAGCCAGGAAGAGGGGGGCGCAGTCTTGTGGGCCACCGCGTCTTCAGCCAGGAAGAGGGGGGCGCAGTCTTGTGCGCCACCGCGCCTTCAGCCAGGAAGAGGAGGGCGCAGTCTTGTGGGCCACCGCGCCTTCAGCCAGGAAGAGGGGGGCGCAGTCTTGTGGGCCACCGCGCCTTCAGCCAGGAAGAGGGGGGCGCCGCCTTGTGGGCCACCGCGCCTTCAGCCAGGAAGAGGGGGGCGCAGTCTTGTGCGCCACCGCGCCTTCAGCCAGGAAGAGGAGGGCGCAGTCTTGTGGGCCACCGCGCCTTCAGCCAGGAAGAGGGGGGGCGCAGTCTTGTGGGCCACCGCGCCTTCAGCCAGGAAGAGGGGGGCGCAGTCTTGTGGGCCACCGCGCCTTCAGCCAGGAAGAGGGGGGCGCAGTCTTGTGGGCCCACCGCGCCTTCAGCCAGGAAGAGGGGGGCGCAGTCTTGTGGGCCACCGCGCCTTCAGCCAGGAAGAGGGGGGCGCAGTCTTGTGGGCCACCGCGCCTTCAACCAGGAGGAGGGGGGCGCCGTCTTGTGGGCCACCGCGCCTTCAGCCAGGAAGAGGGGGGCGCAGTCTTGTGGGCCACCGCGCCTTCATCCAGGAAGAGGGGGGCGCAGTCTTGTGGGCCACCGCGCCTTCAGCCAGGAGGAAGGGGGCGCCGTCTTGTGGGCCACCGCGCCTTCAGCCAGGAGGAGGGGGGCGCCGTCTTGTGGGCCACCGCGCCTTCAGCCAGGAAGAGGGGGTCGCCGTCTTGTGGGCCACCGCGCCTTCAGCCAGGAAAAGGGGGGCGCAGTCTTGTGGGCCACCGCGCCTTCAGCGAGGAAGAGGGGGGCGCCGTCTTGTGGGGGACCGCGCCTTCAGCAGGAAGAGGGGGGCGCCGTCTTGTGGGCCACCGCGCCTTCAGCCAGGAAGAGGGGGGCGCAGTATTGTGGGCCACCGCGCCTTCAGCCAGGAGGAGGGGGGCGCCGTCTTGTGGGCCACCGCGCCTTCAGCCAGGAAGAGGGGGGCACCGTCTTGTGGGCCACCGCGCCTTCAGCCAGGAAGAGGGGGGGCGCCGTCTTGTGGGCCACCGCGCCTTCAGCCAGGAAGAGGGGGGCACCGCCTTGTGGGCCACCGCGCCTTCAGCCAGGAGGAGGGGGCGCCGCCTTGTGGGCCACCGCGCCTTCAGCCAGGAGGAGGGGGGCGCCATCTTGTGGGCCACCGCGCCTTCAGCCAGGAGGAGGGGGGCGCAGTCTTGTGGGCCACCGCGCCTTCAGCCCGGAAGAGGGGGGCGCAGTCTTGTGGGCAACCGCGCCTTCAGCCAGGAAGAGGGGGGCGCAGTCTTGTGGGCCACCGCGCCTTCAGCCAGGAGGAGGGGGGGCGCCGTCTTGTGGGCCACCGCGCCTTCAGCCAGGAAGAGGGGGGCGCCATCTTGTGGGCCACCGCGCCTTCAGCCAGGAAGAGGGGGGCGCCGTCATGTGGGCCACCGCGCCTTCAGCCAGGAAGAGGGGGGCGTAGTCTTGTGGGCCACCGCACCTTCAGCCAGGAGGAAGGGGGCGCCGTCTTGTGGGCCACCGCGCCTTCAGCCAGGAGGAAGGGGGCGCCGCCTTGTGGGCCACCGCGCCTTCAGCCAGGAAGAGGGGGGCACCGCCTTGTGGGCCACCGCGCCTTCAGCCAGGAGGAGGGGGGCGCCGCCTTGTGGGCCACCGCGCCTACAGCCAGGAGGAGGGGGGCGCCGTCTTGTGGGCCACCGTGCCTTCAGCCAGGAGGAGGGGGGCGCCGTCTTGTGGGCCACCGCGCCTTCAGCCAGGAGGAGGGGGGCGCCGTCTTGTGGTCCACCGCGCCTTCAGCCAGGAAGAGGGGGGGCGCCGTCTTGTGGGCCACCGTGCCTTCAGCCAGGAAGAGGGGGGGCGCCGTCTTGTGGGCCACCGCGCCTTCAGCCAGGAAGAGGGGGGGCGCAGTCTTGTGGGCCACCGCGCCTTCAGCCAGGAAGAGGGGGGCGCAGTCTTGTGGGCCACCGCGCCTTCAGCCAGCAGGGGGGCGCAGTCTTTTGGGCCACCGCGCCTTCAGCCAGGAGGAAGGGGGCGCCGCCTTGTGGGCCACCGCGCCTTCAGCCAGGAAGAGGGGGGCGCCGCCTTGTGGGCCACCGCGCCTTCAGCCAGGAAGAGGGGGGCGCCGTCTTGTGGGCCACCGCGCCTTCAGCCAGGAAGAGGGGGGCGCCGTCTTGTGGGCCACCGCGCCTTCAGCCTGGAAGAGGGGGGCGCCGTCTTGTGGGCCACCGCGCCTTCAGCCAGGAGAGGGGGGCGCAGTCTTGTGGGCCACCGCGCCTTCAGCCAGGAGGAAGGGGGCGCCGTCTTGTGGGCCACCGCGCCTTCAGCCCAGAAGAGGGGGGGCGCAGTCTTGTGGGCCACCGCGCCTTCAGCCAGGAGGAGGGGGGGCGCCGTCTTGTGGTCCACCGCGCCCTTCAGCCAGGAAGAGGGGGGGGCGCCGTCTTGTGGGCCACCGCGCCTTCAGCCAGGAAGAGGGGGGCGCAGTCTTGTGGGCCACCGCGCCTTCAGCCAGGAAGAGGGGGGCGCAGTCTTGTGGGCCACCGCGCCTTCAGCCAGCAGGGGGGCGCAGTCTTTTGGGCCACCGCGCCTTCAGCCAGGAGGAAGGGGGCGCCGCCTTGTGGGCCACCGCGCCTTCAGCCAGGAAGAGGGGGGGCGCCGCCTTGTGGGCCACCGCGCCTTCAGCCAGGAAGAGGGGGGGCGCCGTCTTGTGGGCCACCGCGCCTTCAGCCAGGAAGAGGGGGGGCGCAGTCTTGTGGGCCACCGCGCCTTCAGCCAGGAGGGAAGGGGGCGCCGTCTTGTGGGCCACCGCGCCTTCAGCCCAGAAGAGGGGGGGCGCAGTCTTGTGGGCCACCGCGCCTTCAGCCAGGAGGAGGGGGGCGCCGTCTTGTGGTCCACCGCGCCTTCAGCCAGGAAGAGGGGGGGCGCCGTCTTGTGGGCCACCGTGCCTTCAGCCAGGAAGAGGGGGGCGCCGTCTTGTGGGCCACCGCGCCTTCAGCCAGGAAGAGGGGGGCGCAGTCTTGTGGGCCACCGCGCCTTCAGCCAGGAAGAGGGGGGCGCAGTCTTGTGGGCCACCGCGCCTTCAGCCAGCAGGGGGGCGCAGTCTTTTGGGCCACCGCGCCTTCAGCCAGGAGGAAGGGGGCGCCGCCTTGTGGGCCACCGCGCCTTCAGCCAGGAAGAGGGGGGCGCCGCCTTGTGGGCCACCGCGCCTTCAGCCAGGAAGAGGGGGGCGCCGTCTTGTGGGCCACCGCGCCTTCAGCCAGGAAGAGGGGGGCGCCGTCTTGTGGGCCACCGCGCCTTCAGCCTGGAAGAGGGGGGCGCCGTCTTGTGGGCCACCGCGCCTTCAGCCAGGAAGAGGGGGGCACAGTCTTGTGGGCCACCGCACCTTCAGCCAGGAGGAAGGGGGCGCCGTCTTGTGGGCCACCGCGCCTTCAGCCAGGAGGAAGGGGGCGCCGCCTTGTGGGCCACCGCGCCTTCAGCCAGGAAGAGGGGGGCACCGCCTTGTGGGCCACCGCGCCTTCAGCCAGGAGGAGGGGGCGCCGTCTTGTGGGCCACCGCGCCTTCAGCCAGGAAGAGGGGGGCGCCGTCTTGTGGGCCACCGCGCCTTCAGCCAGGAGGAGGGGGCGCCGTCTTGTGGGCCACTGCGCCTTCAGCCAGGAGGAGGGGGGCGCCGTCTTGTGGGCCACTGCGCCTTCAGCCAGGAGGAGGGGCACCGTCTGCTCCTTCAGCCAGGAAGCGGGCCGTCTTATGGGCCACTGCACCATCCGCCGGGGGGGGAGGGGGTGCTGTTTTGTGGACCACTGCGTCATCAACTGGGGGGGTGGGGCGCCGTCTTGTGGTCCACTGTGCCTTCAGCCAGGAGAGGGGCGACTTCAGGAAGGAGGGGGGCGCCATCAGCAAGGAGGGAGGCACCATCTGCGCCATCAGCTAGGAGAGGGGCGCCAACTGCGCCATCAGCCAGGAGGGGGGCGGCTTCAGCCAGGGGGGGAGCCATCTGCGTCTTCAGCCCCGGGGGGCCAACGTCTTGGGGGGCCCCTGCTCCTTCAGCCCGTGGGGCCTACATCTTGGGGTTTCCTGCGCCTTCAGCCCCGGGGGGCCAACGTCTTGCGGGGCCCCTGCGCCTTCAGCCCCGGGGGGCCAATATTTTGGGCGGCCAACGTCTTGGGGGGCCCCTGCACCTTCAGCCCCGGGGGGCCAACATCTTGGGGGGGCCCCTGCGCCTTCAGCCCCGGTGGGCCAACGTCTTGGGGGCCCTGCACCTTCAGCCCCGGGGGGCCAACGTCTTGCGGGGCCCCTGCACCTTCAGCCCCGGGGGCCAACATCTTGGGGGGCCCCTGCGCCTTCACCCACGAGGGGCCAACATCTTGTGGGGCCACTGCGCCTTCAGCCCCAGGCGGCAATGTCTTGGGGCCAACATCTTCATTAACTGAAGACAAAATCTCTGCACTTATGTCATCATCTCACCCTACAACCTGTCCCCTAGACCCTATTCCCTCACTTCTCTGCTCCCTCTCCTCCACTGCATGCCCACCTCTTCAACCTGTCTCCCAATTTCCATCTTCCTTTAATCATGCGCTCATCTCACCAATTCTACAGAAACCTCTGTCCTTCTGTACTATGTCGTATAACCGTCTGTCTACTATATCCACATGGATGTCTCAACACTACCTAAACCTCAACATGTTCCAAACACAGCTTAGAGTCAGAGTCACCACCTGTCATCAAATCTCCCTGTCAATAACAACACAATTTCCTCAGTCTCCCAAGCCCACTGCCTTAATGTCCCACTTGACTCCGCCATCTAGTTATTTCTCACTTCCAGACTCGCTCTCAGTCCTGGAAAAAGTCTTGTAAATGGAGTTTATGGAAAAAATTGTGTAGATCCACATGCCTGTCAAATTCACTGTGTATATTTCTCTTTCTGTGTGGTGGCTTTCTGGCATAGCTTGCTGGGATAAAATTGCTACTTTTTGACTTTTAAATGTGTGTTTATTTTGCACCAGTTTTTCAACATGCATTTAACATGTACATTAACCCCCTGAATGCTTAAAAGATCACAGGAGACCAAATTCTGCTAATTTTTTATTTCAGATTATTCACGCAAACTTAGAGCCAGGAGGGGGTGCGCCATCTTGTGGGCCACTGCGCCTTCAACCAGGAAGAGGGGGGCGCCGTCTTGTGGGCCACTGCACCTTCAGACAGGAGGAGGGGCGTTATCTTATGGGTCACTGCGCATCCGCCGGGGGGAGGGGTGCTGTTTTGTGGACCACTGCGTCATCAACTGGGGGGGTGGGGCGCCATCTTGTGGCCCACTGTGCCTTCAGCCAGGAGAGGGGCGACTTCAGGAAGGAGGGGGGCGCCATCAGCAAGGAGGGGGTGCCATCTGCGCCATCAGCCAGACGGGGAGCGCCATCTGCGCCATCAGCCCCGGGGGGCCAACTTCTTGGGGGGCACCTGCGCTTTCAGCCCCGGGGGGGCCAACGTCTTGGGGGGCCCTTGCGCCTTCAGCCATGAGTGGCCAACGTCTTGGGGGGCCCCTGCGCCTTCAGCCACAAGGGGCCAACTTCTTGGGGGGCCCCTGAGCCTTCACCCACAAGGGGCCAACTTCTTGGTGGGCCCCTGCGCTTTCAGCCCCGGTGGCCCAACGTCTTCTGGGGCCACTGCGCCTTCAGCCCCAGGGGGCCAATGTCTTGGGGGGCCCCTGCGCCTTCACCCACGAGGAGCCAACATCTTGTGGGGGCCCCTGCGTCTTCACCCATGAGGGGCCAACGTCTTAGGGGGCCCCTGCGCCTTCACCCACGAGGGGCCGACGTCTTGTATTTTTTTTCAACATGCATTTAACATGTACATTAACCCCCTAAATGCTTAAAAGATCACAGAAGTCCAATTTCTGCTCATTTTTGATTTATTTACGCTGAGAGCCAGGAGGGGGGGCGCCAGCTATGTCTTAAGCCGGGGGGGGGGGGAGGCACCGTCTTATGGGCCACTGCAACTTCAGCCAGGGGGGGAGGCTCCGTCTTGTGGGCCACTGCGCCTTCAGCGAGTCGGGAGGCGCCGTCTTGTGGGCCACGGCGACATCAGCCAGGGGAGGAGGGGGGGCGCCGTCTTCTGGGCCATGGCGCCTTTAGCCTGGGGGGGAGGCGCCATCTTGTGGGCCACTGCGTCTTCAGCCAGACAGGAAGCGCCGTCTTGAGGGCTACGGCGCCATCAGCCAGGGGAGGGGGGGGGGCCTTTTCTGGGCCACTGCTCCTTCAGCCAAGAGGGTTGGGGGCGCCGTCAGCCAAGATGGAGGGGGTGCCGTCTGCACCTTCAGAAAAGAGAGGGGGGCGCAGTCTTGTGGGCCACTTTGTCTTCAGCAAGGAGTAAATTCCTCTCTGGAGTTGCTGTGGGTGTAACTTGTACAGAGTTTGCTAAAGGAAACTAATTTGAGGTCTAGCTCGTTTTCCAGTTGCCTGGCCTGCTTCCTCAGGTCTGTTGAAAAAAAAAAAAGTGGAAGTCACGACTCATGTGTTAAACAAATCAAGTAATTTAAATCAGTTCCCATGACACAGCGAAATAATAGTAGAATTTTCAATAGTGCCTAATTTATTTGCCACCTTTTTATATTTCAGAGATTTCATGCACAAAACAATAAAAAAAAATGGCTTCTTTACAGCAGTGGTCATTTTATGTGTAGGCGCACCACGGTTTGTTTTTTGCTTGCTTTTATTTAAATGTAGTTGCGGCATTGTTCACCCATTGACAGTACTGAAATCAGAGAAAACATGTCATCAGTAGATTAGAGACACAAGTGTACTGCAGTTTCTTTGTGTTCTGCCCACCTAGGACAACATGAAGTAAAACTGCAGATTGGATCTGTCACCTTGAGTCCTTATCTCCGAATACAATAAGATATTCAGTGACAGTCTCAAGACCTTTAATTTAACAGCTTTTGGACACGGCTATCCACTGAGTGGTGACTTATCATTGCTCTGCAACATTACCTTCTACAACACTGCTTCCAGATGTCACTAAAGACATACAAGGAACCATGGCTATCATGAGGATACACGGTGGAGGGAGAAGTATTGGCCAAAGTTCTAAAGGAAGCAGATATTTGTGGAGACTAGGGAACAGCATGGAAGGCAAAGTAGCATGGGAAAGATCAGCACCAAAATGCTACATGGGTTCAGGTATAAAGAAGATAGTGTTGTCCCTTAGTTAAAAAACACCTTTAAAGAATTGTTCATGGTAAATGTTATACATGAAAATTCCAAACCATTGCCCAATATTATTTCCTTGTTTTGGTATGGTATCTGATTTTATTCATATTCTTTTAAGTTAAAATGCATTAAAGTAAAACTATTTAAAAAACAGTACAATTGGATAGGGACGTCTTTACAAAAGGAGATTAGAGTAAAACAATTCTTTGACACATGGGAGAAGTTTATAGCTCTTTTACCTCACATTATACGGACACAACTTTGAAACTGTTTCCATAGTACTGAATGGTTTGAGTTAAGAATGGTCTCTGCAGATCCTCCAATCAACCTGTCTATACCTACTGATAGTTAAGTCCTGTTTAAAGGGGGATGTTTGGAATAAATGGATATGGGATGTTGACGACTCATTGGATTGTACGAGAATTATGAAAACATATATATGTATTTTATAATGCATTCAATTATACTTGTCATATTTTTTACCTCAATAAAAAATTGAAAAGGAAGAAAACAATCAATACAATTTACAATGATCATGTCAAGTGGTTATGTCCTATTTTTATATGTATGAATTCCAGTATGTCTATCTGGAGTGCTCACAGTACAATAAGTTTAGATTCATCTGCCAAACTGCAATGTGTCATTGCAAATTGCTGTTGAAATTTGAAAAGTACGGAACATACCTATTCAGCAGAATCTACTATATAAACCACTGTAGCATTTGTTCTAGATTTATCTCCCCCTATCCTTTGTCAACAGTGAAGTTTAGTGACACTGTATGAAGAGGAGAGGGATGATGGGACTGATTCACTGTGATGTTGAGCAACATATAAAGATAGAAAAAATAGGTAAATCACTTTTCTGCGCTGTGGTTTCCCAAACACAACTGTAGAATAAAACTTAAATTAAAAATACTTATGGGTTGATGATATGATGTTCAATGTCTTCCAATCAATCATAGAAGTTTTCCTGATGGCAATCCAACCATGTAAAGGAAAAGATTATAATAGTGTGATACTGTATAGTACAATAATATATATGCCCAAGTTGTCAATATATAGCTTATTCTATTCTATAAGATCACTGAAATCAATAAATAGGTGGTAGATATATGGTGTGGGATTCCCCACAATTCAATCTACTTACACCGTAGATTCTTTAAAATTGGCACTTCAAAATAGACAAAGGCTTCCACTCCTCCCCTCTTCTTCTAAACCTCACGGAAAATGCAAGAAACAGAGAAATATCTCTTGGGTAGAGGCTAAAAACATTTATTGTATAAAAACATAGATGTTCCTACCGCAGAGTAAATAGCGATCAGTATGTCATATGTGAGCCATTCCAGCGGGTACACAGATATTTGTTAGTAAGGAGTAAGTAACGTCCGGATGTTGGCTGCAGAATTTCAAAACAGCAAGCTTGTGAGCTGAACAGTCACTGAACTCTCCATCTAAGCAAATCCCGTCTCGGCCGGCAAGCACAGAGAAACACAGTATGGAATCACCGACTAGTTTCGATCCTGTTCACTGGATCTTTTTCAAGGTAATGAATAAGGAGCACTGTGTTTCCTTTTTATAATTAACTCCGATCACATGATCGGATCCAAAGCTGTAGAGAAGTGCCAATTAAAAATGCAAAACATCATTCAAATATAAAAACATCATTCAAATATAAAAAAGCTTCATTTCAATACAAAAACATTTTTTGGGTTTAACACAGGAAAAAAGAATACATATTTGACAAGAACTTTATGCAATTTATCAACTTTCTAAATATGTTGCCACGAGTATGTCTCCAGTAACATATTCAAATAACAGGATAATTAATGAATAAATGTTAAATAGGTGTATTCACAAGAGAAAAAAATATATACATACTTGACAAGCAGCTGAATACTATATCCAGTTATAAGTTTTCACAATATATTAACATGAGTATATCTCCAATCACATGTTCAACTCTCGGAATAATCCGTGAGTTCATATTCGTACATGATTTTAAAGTATTCATACTTGGTAAGAAAAATATATAAATATAAGTGCAAAACTATTCAAAAATAGGAAGGAAGGCACACTGTATCACAGATATATCCCTATATAATGAGACCAATTATCTCTAATTATATAATTGTTTCCCTTCTAGTGCAAAGAGAGATATAGCTTATATCGGCTATGTCAGGAGGGATATTTTATAATTAATCCGATATTGTGGGATTATAGATGTAGGGCAGTGTTACTTTCTTCTCCTATAAAATAATTCAAAATTCCAAATCAAACAATATTTAAAATGATTCAATGTTATAGATGAGTGGAGAAGATGTACATAGTTGTTTCCTTCTGGAATGAGATAAGAGAAAACAAAGAAGAGAGAAAGGAATTTGAGATGGGATTAATTATTCTAAAAAACATTTCAACTCAAAATCTTTATTTAAACCTGTTGGTATCAAGGTGTTGAGCTTAAAAATCCACATCATTTCTCTCTGAGATAATTTGTTATTAACATCTCTACATTTCCAGTCTCCTTGTACTAAGTCTATACCAATAAAATTCCTAATGTCCCTAGTGTTACACTCATGATGATCTTTAAAATGCATGGATAGAGAATGTTGCTCATATCCTAATTTGATGTTCCGGATGTGTTCATATATACGTCTTTTTAGAGGACGTGATGTTTTTCCAACATAATATAATATAATACTGTTCATGGCAATCTTTATAAAATAGATTCCTTCATTACATGTCACTCATGTAATGTTATATATATAATAGAATGCAAATGCGGATTATGAGAAATTATGTGGATTTTTAAGCTCAACACCTTGATACCAACAGGTTTAAATAAAGATTTTGAGTTGAAATGTTTTTTAGAATAATTAATCCTTTCTCAAATTCCTTTCTCTCTTCTTTGTTTTCTCTTATCTCATTCCAGAAGGAAACAACTATGTACATCTTCTCCACTCATCTATAACATTGAATCATTTTAAATATTGTTTGATTTGGAATTTTGAATTATTTTATAGGAGAAGAAAGTAACACTGCCCTACATCTATAGTCCCACAATATCGGATTAATTATAAAATATCCCTCCTGACATAGCCGATATAAGCTATATCTCTCTTTGCACTAGAAGGGAAACAATTATATAATTAGAGATAATTGGTCTCATTATATAGGGATATATCTGTGATACAGTGTGCCTTCCTTCCTATTTTTGAATAGTTTTGCACTTATATTTATATATTTTTCTTACCAAGTATGAATACTTTAAAATCATGTACGAATATGAACTCACGGATTATTCCGAGAGTTGAACATGTGATTGGAGATATACTCATGTTAATATATTGTGAAAACTTATAACTGGATATAGTATTCAGCTGCTTGTCAAGTATGTATATATTTTTTTCTCTTGTGAATACACCTATTTAACATTTATTCATTAATTATCCTGTTATTTGAATATGTTACGGGAGACATACTCCTGACAACATATTTAGAAAGTTGATAAATTGCATAAAGTTCTTGTCAAATATGTATTCTTTTTTCCTGTGTTAAACCCCAAAAATGTTTTTGTATTGAAATGAAGCTTTTTTTATATTTGAATGATGTTTTTATATTTGAATGATGTTTTGCATTTTTAATTGGCACTTCTCTACAGCTTTGGATCCGATCATGTGATCGGAGTTAATTATAAAAAGGAAACACAGTGCTCCTTATTCATTACCTTGAAAAAGATCCAGTGAACAGGATCGAAACTAGACAGTGATTCCATACTGTGTTTCTCTGTGCTTGCCGGCCGAGACGGGACTTGCCTAGATGGAGCGTTCAGTGACTGTTCAGCTCACAAGCTTGCTGTTTTGAAATTCTGCAGCCAACATCTGGACGTTACTTACTCCTTACTAACAAATATCTGTGTACCCGCTGGAATGGCTCACATATGACATACTGATCGCTATTTACTCTGCGGTAGGAACATCTATGTTTTTATACAATAAATGTTTTTAGCCTCTACCTAAGAGATATTTCTCTGTTTCTTGCATTTTCCGTGAGGTTTAGAAGAAGAGGGGAGGAGCGGAAGCCTTTGTCTATTTTGAAGTGCCAATTTTAAAGAATCTACGGTGTAAGTAGATTGAATTGTGGGGAATCCCACACCATATATCTACCACCTATTTATTGATTCCAGTGATCTTATAGAATAGAATAAGCTATATATTGACAACTTGGGCATATATATTATTGTACTATACAGTATCACACTATTATAATCTTTTCCTTTACATGGTTGGATTGCCATCAGGAAAACTTCTATGATTGATTGGAAGACATTGAACATCATATCATCAACCCATAAGTATTTTTAATTTAAGTTTTATTCTACAGTTGTGTTTGGGGAAACCACAGCGCAGAAAAGTGATTTACCTATTTTTTCTATTTGTCATTTAAACTTGGGTGTCAAGTTATAATTCACTGATTTGCAGTAGTGGTATATGTAGCGCTGCAAGGGTATCATACCTTTTTGTTTTATTTGTCAACATATAAAGATATTATTTTTCGTACACAATGACTGATTTTCTGATTATCTTAAAATGGGAAATATTGCATTTAATCAGCTTATAATATTCCTCAACCACCCTCTTAACCTCACTACATTACCCTATTACCATCTGTTACACAATTTCACACAAGACAACTACCCCCTGACCAACATTGTTGTGTGACGGGATCATTTAGCTTATGAGTCACTTTTACCTTTGCACTCTGGCTGGACCGAAATGGAAAATGTAGACTTAACCTCATGTATCAAACTCCCATTGTCCCATAGATTGTAAGCTTGCGAGCAGGGCCTTCTCACCTCTGTTTTACCCAGTTTGTTTATTAGTTTACTGTGTTTGGCCCCAATTGTAAAACGCTACGGAATATGTTGGCGCTATATAAATAAATAAATGATGATGATGACCAGCATTACACATATAGTTCTTAGGAGTCCTGTCAGTAATATAAATTCTGCTATGTCATGGTTGTGCTCAGTTAATGGGAACAAGGTGTGGGGCACCCAGTTTTCACTGACAGGGCTGGACATTTGTTCATTGGTTGCAAGTCTTTGCCACACTGGCTAGTATTATTGGGGAAAAGGCCCCCCAGAAATGCTCCCCCACTTTTTAATTACGTTCATACCAAATTATCATCTATGTTGGGTAAATATTTGCCACCCTCTTGGCTGGCACTCAAAACACTGGGTGGCTGACCCAGGGTTGGGCTGTCTACTGGGCCAGTGAAAGATGGGCCTCTTGTGTCACTTCTAACACATGTGAAGCCAGTGAGGGTGAAAAAGATGGCGCTATGGCTTGACCAATATTCTAACAAGGCTAGAAGAGAGGTTTTCATAAGGTTTTCTGATAACTGTAGTGGGAGTTAGAGAATGCAGGTAGCATGGAGCGGTCTGCGGCTGACAGGTATTACCACTGATGTTGAGTAGAGACTTGTCCAGGTGCAGGGTAAGATACGAGGTAGCATGGAGCGGTCTGCGGCTGACGGGTATTACCACTGGCGTGGAGTAGAGACTTGTCCAGGTGCAGGTAAGATACGAGGTAGCATGGAACGGTCTGCGGCTGACGGGTATTACCGCTGGCGTGGAGTAGAGACTTGTCCAGGAGCAGATAGAATACAAGGTAGCATGGAGCGGTCTGCGGCTGACAGGTATTACCAGTGATGTTGAATAGAGACTTGTCCAGGTGCAGGTAAGATACGAGGTAGCATGGAGCGGTCTGCGGCTGACGGGTATTACCGCTGGCGTGGAGTAGAGACTTGTCCTTCATAAAAAAGTACAAAATAATATACTGTATTTGAAATACATTTAAATGGTAGAGAAGCCTCTGCTTAGTTTGGTTATCAGTGAGCAAAGTTTGGCATTACTTTCCCTTACAAGACCTAAGCTGACTTTTAACAACAATTCAAGGATAACATTAAGCCAACAAGACTTAACTAATAAAATATTTCCCGGTAAACTGCTCAGTAGTGTAAACTGAACGCACAGAGAGCACCAGAACAAAGCTGAAAGGGGTATATACATAAAATAAGAATATGTTCCCACAGCAAAAGAAAAACAAAAACTAGTTTATTTTAATATAATAATAAAGGATATTGAATGTATTTATTAATAAAGTAAAAACTTCATGCAAATGAATTGCCAACAATACAAAGTATTTTAAACGTGCAGCGAGTGCTCAAATCAGCATATACAGATAGACACATGTTATAATTGCTCAGAGAAAATCAAGGAACCAAAATTAGTCCAGCTGTGGTAAAAATGAAAGGTCCTCAATTGGATAAGGTCTTATTGCAGAAGTAACCAACTGGTTTACCAAATCCTCAGTTATTAAGAGTACTGATGCTCAAACTTCAGTTATGCACTAGTAAATACTAAATCCTCAATTGAGGTTTTGTTCAGCCAAATCTCAGTACATTCATAAATCAGGCTCTAGTATGTAGCTCCAAACTTGAATACACACTTATATAAATTACCATCCATAAATCAGGACAAAGAGGGATTGCTCTGGGGACTATCATCTGTGTATTCCAGTGAACACACAAATCTGTGAATTAGCAGCTCCACCATTTTGTGAGTGACAGCAATCTCGCTCCATGATAGTGCTGAATCTGCAGTTAACCACAGGATGTGATGACATACCATGTCTGTATTGCGCAAGGAACACGTCCATTAAGGTTTCTACCTTAATCGTCGTAATTTCATTGTTTTTGCAGTGTGAGTTGAAGAGTTTCAATCGTTTTCTTACATTGTAGATTGTGTATAAGGAACCTTAATTGGACATGTTAAACCATAAGGTTTTTTGTCTATGGAGCATGTGTAATATATATATATATATATATATATATATATATATATATATATATATATATATATATATATATATATATATATTGAAACAAAAAACATGCGTACCGTGAGGTAAACAGCCGTAGGTTTCACAGAGAAAATGGAGTAGCTTCTGCTATGTTCATAATCCTCCAAGTCTCCATCAATCAGCAAATCAATATGGAGGGAGCAAACATAGTGTAACACCGTACTAAAAAATTGCATATAATGGGGATAATACACCATAAACCACCAGGGCTCTATAAGGTGTATGGGACCAAGATCCCAGATAAAAAAATGGAACACCCATGTACGTGCAAATAATAGAATCTGCGTACCAGATTTTATGAGGAGTCTCACATCTCAAAGGATTTTTGATTGCAGGTTTTCATATGTGCCCAATTATTGGCTTCTCAATCCCAACCTCACTCAATTGGCGGAAATGAATCAGATTGAGAAAAGAAGGTATATTGGTATATATACAAAATTTAATAAAAGATGTAATAAACACACTCACATGAGGTAATGGAATTAGCGCAGGACGCCAGAAAATACAGCTCAACGCGTTTCGTCCTGTGACACCAGGACTTCATCAGGAGCAGAGATCTCTGGTGCAATCAAAAATCCTTGCACATAAGAGCACAGAGCAGCCCGTCAGTCACACACAGTATATACTGCTGATCAGTGCTTGTGAAGTAAAACTGCTCAGGAGTTTCTTCAACTGTCTACTGTCCAGCTCCATTACTTGGCTTAAAGGAACAGTCCAATTTGTGAAGGGGGATAAGTCCTATAGGAAAATTACATGCTTCTCCTCAGTTTTTATATGTTATTATTTAAAAAGAAACAGACAGGCCATAAACAATCACAGCACAGAGATAATAGTATAACCACGTTTCTTTTGACCCTGGCTAATGCCTCAAAACAGTATGGAAATTACCCTCCGAATAATAAAATTATGTCTCATAATCACTGACTGAACACTCATGTAAAATACTGTCTGCATTAACTTTAGATCCTTCTATAATAAAACTATAAACTAATTATATATATATATATATATATATATATATATATATATATATATATATATATATATATATATATATATATATATATATATTATAATATTATGTTTGTTTATATGTATATGTACATGCTTACAAAAGGCATATAGTGTTATAACTAGACTATATGCACTTAGGTGATTTCATACAATATCTTCCACTTTCACATTATTATTACCACAGATGTTTATATTACTGTTTTGAGGCTATTAGCCAGAGTCAGAACTAGTAATTATTTTACTGTATTTTTCTCTGGGAAAGTTGTCTAATCTGTATTTCTTTAAAAAAATAAATTCAAATGTCAAATTATCTGTGGGGCCATTTGTGCATAGTGTGACACCGTCATCAGCAGCTAAGTATCCCACTGGGAAATAACTAGTTAATGAGGCTCCTTGTGGTAATAGAGAGAAAACAGTCTATATATATATATATATAACACTCTGCTGACTCCATTATTTCAGACAGGAGTTCTCTGAGGTAAACTCTAGCTGAATTTTCCCGCCTTTGGAGTGTACCAATCAGCAGGGTGTTTTCGTTTCTTATCTTTTTTTTTTATATATCCCCTATGGGGGGAGGAGCTGTGAGAAGCCAGCAGCAGTAGAACTCTCTGAGGTGCCTCTGAAGTCCGACTGCGATGACAGGAAAAGGTGCGAATCTCTTCCGCCTCGGAGCATACCACTTACAGCTGGAGAGTCTCTCACTCACTCCCTGCTGTCTGATGGTTCAAAATGCCCATAGGAAGCCTATATCAGCCCAGGCTGCCACACTGTGTTGTGCTCCTGTATCAATGCCCACTAGGAATCCTCCCTAGGGCTCTATGAGATCCAAGTCCCCCCTCCGCCTCAGCGGGGGACATGGTATTTCCCAGTATGTCCGGTCCTCCGACGAAGTGCGGCACACTCTGCCTGTGGCAGCGCCAGACCTGTCAGGACAGTGCAGTGACAGTCACTTAGCGCTGTCACTGCTCTTGATCAAAAAACACCACACTGAGCTGTGCGGTCTTTCTTTTATAAATATTCTTCTTTTTTTCTTTTTTAAAGGAAAATGAAGCATTGCTCCATTTTGAAACCTGTGAGGATTTATTTTTTTAAATGCATCCATCCTCACCTATACGCATACCAATATTCTAATAAAAATAATAAAATCTAAACCTAAGCAGCAAGTACTGCTAAGCAGTACTAAACGCAGCTCAACTCCTTGGGCACTTAAACAAAACTGAGGTCTGTGGGATTGCAGAGGGGAGAAGTCAGCAGCAAACTTAGTTGTTAACTATTTAAGTGCCAACTCTATGCGCCCTCATACAACCCCATGGTAGCAGTGTACCCCAGAGTGGATGAAGGAGAAAGTTTGCCTGCCACTTGGCAGTTTTCACTCGAATACGTGGGGGAGGGGAGCATGGTCTCCAGAAACAGAGGACAGGCCAAGGGACTATTTGCAGTTGGGCAATTAAGGGTGGACAAGGCACCCAAGGGATGTTGGACTACAACTCTCCTACCACAAATGTGTGCACCGGAGTGGCCCAGTTTTATTGTTGACTCATCTTATGACACAGGGCAGCATAAACCCCCACTCCAGCTGGGTGGGATGATATGCCTGCAACCATGGGATCCTGGTGGGAGATTGAGGAACTGTGTACTGCTGTCTACCTTACCATCAGACCCAGGAGAAACCACAGCAGGCCAGAGACTTTGGACTTGGGGGAGAAAGGTTTACTTGGAGCAAGGGAGCCACTGGGGAACAAAGGCTAAAAAAGTGGGGGAGGTTATGTGACAAAACGAGTGTGATAACACTAACCATTCTGTTTCTCGTTTCTAACATAATGTGGATCATAGCAAGTACTTTTTTTAGCCCTTGCTTTTGTTCCCCAGCTCACCAGACTACAACTGCATTGTCTAATTACATGTGGCTAAGGGGACATTGTAGCTCAGTGTAAATATGTATAATGTGTATTGTATATTGATGACTTGCAGTAAGGTTGTTGTTATTCATTGTCTTTAAAGTGTAGCCAGGGGGATTATGGGTAGGGATCAGGTTGCAAGATGTTGGAGTGGGAAAACGAATTAGTGTCCATTGTTCTCACCAGGCTAGTCCAGACAGGCCATCTAACAGGGGAGGTTCTGTGGAAGGACAGCTCATCTTCAGTGCCCTCATCAACCCCCACTTTGCCCAGGGAAGGGAAAACACTGTGAAAATTAGACCCGAGATATAAGGAGCCACTCCAGGGGCGAGGGGGTGTTAATTTCTGGGATTTTATTCATGAAAGGTGCAAGATCTGGTTTTCAGTTGTCGTTCTCTACTAGAGTCTATATATGCAGCTGAGAGAGATCCATGGGTCGCCAAGTCTGGACAGCCAGGTGACTGTAACTCCTTAAGCTAGTGGGGTAAGGGACAGATGATGTGGTAAACCTGCCTGGCATTTATTTACTGTGTGTACATAATATTCTAGTGTTGTTTATATGACAAATATACTGTTGTATTTTTCTAACTGCATTTGCCTGAGTGACTATACGAATCCTAGAAGGTACTGGGTAGACTTCCCTGGCATAGAAAGGCACCCCTGGGTGGCCAGCCAGCGTGAAGTGGGTAGCATTGGGCCAGATAAACCCAGTATCTTCAAAGCGGCACAGGTTGCACAGAGGGCTTCACGGTCTGTCTGTCCAACAGGTAATTTATAATTACACTTGGTACAGGTAAAATATAGCACAGTAGAGCCAGAGTGCCCCTTAGATTTAGATGTCCCCTTCTCAGATTATATATATATATATATATATATATATATATCTATAATATAAATAGATATAATAAATGGGTGGAGAAAAGGAACTATCCGTCTACCACCTCCCCCAAAAACTGAAGAGGCTGTAGTGGAGGAGGGGCATAGTAGGGGAGGAGACTGCAAATCAACAAGTTGTTAAAGTGACAAGACTCCTGGACCCTTTACTATATCCCAAGGTCTCGCAGTATCCCCCAATGGCAGGAAAGAGAAACTGTAAACACAGATGACTTCACCAAATGTTATATTGAGCAAACAATATTTCAAACCGGTTTATTAGAAAAGTTAAGCAAAACCTGTGACCCCTAATAAAATTTATATACAGAATATAACTACTCACCCAGTAACTGATGCAGTGATGTTATATGTCCCAGGAGCTAGCAATCTCTGGAAGTTTCCCAGCTTCTCAGTTGTAATGTTATGATCAATCCCTGACACCGAGATAGTGGCATTCTCAATACCTTTATCAGTAACCGAGTCTCGTACATAACCTTTGGCTCCGATGTGCACCTGTACACGAATAGAAGGGACATCGATCATTATTACACACTGCAATAAAACCACTATTTTATAATGTAACAGTTCAGCCTTTAGCCGCACATATAGATCCAAGATCATGTGAAACATGTGGAAAGGTCACAAGGTCAAAGATTTTGCATCTTTAAAACAGGATTTTAAGCTCAACATAAATCCCCAACACTTGCTTGTAAAATAAGGTGTACGCACATAGTTGTTACAGGAACAGGTACGTTTTCAATTAATGTGTGATCCACGTTTCAAGGCACAACTTTCATAAAACCAATCTCGAGAAGATTGTTCATTTAAATCCAAAAAGCAAATTAGATAATATGTTCACATCAATGAAGTTTTACCTATGTGCCTTTACAGACATAAGGTCATTTGCTTTCTGATCATGTAAGATTACTTTTACATCGAACCATTGCCCTTTTACCATTTTATACCATTTATATTATAAATTTATAAGTGAACAGTTCTCTCACATGCAGGTGAGCAGTTAAGTCAAGTGATGGGGAAATATACTCTGAAATCACAGAACAAGGGGAGTTTTTCTTTTCACCTTCTGATAGATATTTTTCTGACTACTAGAGACTAGAAGCCACTGCTTGAACAGAAGGTATTCTGTTAAAAATAATGAAAAGTCTACATATGTAGAAATGTTCCTCAACATATTTCACAGGGGATATATATCTCCACATCGCAGATTGGCTATGGGTCTGTCAGATAATGATAAGTGTCCTAAATGTGGGATGGGAGTGGGGCGGCTTCAGCCAGGGGGGGGAGCCATCTGCGTCTTCAGCCCCGGGGGGCCAACGTCTTGGGGGGCCCCTGCACCTTCAGCCCCGGGGGGCCAACATCTTGGGGGGCCCCTGCACCTTCAGCCCCGGGGGGCCAACGTCTTGCGGGGCCCCTGCGCCTTCAGCCCCGGGGGGCCAATATTTTGGGCGGCCAACGTCTTGGGGGGCCCTGCACCTTCAGCCCCGGGGGCCAACGTCTTGCGGGGCCCCTGCACCTTCAGCCCCGGGAGCCAACATCTTGGGGGGCCCCTGCGCCTTCACCCACGAGGGGCCAACATCTTGTGGGGCCACTGCGCCTTCAGCCCCAGGCGGCCAATGTCTTGGGGCCAACATCTTCATTAACTGAAGACAAAATCTCTGCACTTATGTCATCATCTCACCCTACAACCTGTCCCCTAGACCCTATTCCCTCACTTCTCTGCTCCCTCTCCTCCACTGCATGCCCACCTCTTCAACCTGTCTCCCAATTTCCATCTTCCTTTAATCATGCGCTCATCTCACCAATTCTACAGAAACCTCTGTCCTTCTGTACTATGTCGTATAACCGTCTGTCTACTATATCCACATGGATGTCTCAACACTACCTAAACTTCAACATGTTCCAAACACAGCTTAGAGTCAGAGTCACCAGCTGTCATCAAATCTCCCTGTCAATAACAACACAATTTCCTCAGTCTCCCAAGCCCACTGCCTTAATGTCCCACTTGACTCCGCCATCTAGTTATTTCTCACTTCCAGACTCGCTCTCAGTCCTGGAAAAAGTCTTGTAAATGGAGTTTATGGAAAAAATTGTGTAGATCCACATGCCTGTCAAATTCACTGTGTATATTTGTCTTTCTGTGTGGTGGCTTTCTGGCATAGCTTGCTGGGATAAAATTGCTACTTTTTGACTTTTAAATGTGTGTTTATTTTGCACCAGTTTTTCAACATGCATTTAACATGTACATTAACCCCCTGAATGCTTAAAAGATCACAGGAGACCAAATTCTGCTAATTTTTTATTTCAGATTATTCACGCAAACTTAGAGCCAGGAGGGGGTGCGCCATCTTGTGGGCCACTGCGCCTTCAACCAGGAAGAGGGGGGCGCCGTCTTGTGGGCCACTGCACCTTCAGACAGGAGGAGGGGCGTCGTCTTATGGGCCACTGCGCATCCGCCGGGGGGAGGGGTGCTGTTTTGTGGACCACTGCGTCATCAACTGGGGGGGTGGGGCGCCATCTTGTGGCCCACTGTTCCTTCAGCCAGGAGAGGGGCGACTTCAGGAAGGAGGGGGCGCCATCAGCAAGGAGGGGGTGCCATCTGCGCCATCAGCCAGACGGGGAGCGCCATCTGCGCCATCAGCCCCGGGGGGGCCAACTTCTTGGGGGGCACCTGCGCTTTCAGCCACGGGGGGCCAACGTCTTGGGGGGCCCATGCGCCTTCAGCCATGAGTGGCCAACGTCTTGGGGGGCCCCTGCGCCTTCACCCACAAGGGGCCAACTTCTTGGTGGGCCCCTGCGCCTTCACCCCCGGTGGTCCAACGTCTTGTGGGGCCACTGCGCCTTCAGCCCCAGGGGGCCAAAGTCTTGGGGGGCCCCTGCGCCTTCACCCACGAGGAGCCAACATCTTGTGGGGGCCCCTGCGTCTTCACCCATGAGGGGCCAACGTCTTAGGGGGCCCCTGCGCCTTCACCCACGAGGGGCCAATATCTTGGGGGGGCCCTTGCACTTTCACCCACAAGGGGCCAGCATCTTGGGGGGCGCCCTGCGCCTTCACCCACGAGGGGCCAATATTTTATGGGCCCCCTGCACCTTCACCCACGAGGGGCCGACGTCTTGTATTTTTTTTCAACATGCATTTAACATGTACATTAACCCCCTAAATGCTTAAAAGATCACAGAAGTCCAATTTCTGCTCATTTTTTATTTATTTACGCTGAGAGCCAGGAGGGGGGCGCCAGCTATGTCTTAAGCCGGGGGGGGGGGGCGGGAGGCATCGTCTTGTGGGCCACTGCAACTTCAGCCAGGGGGGGGAGGCTCCGTCTTGCGGGCCACTGCGCCTTCAGCGAGTTGGGGGGCGCCGTCTTGTGGGCCACGGCGCCTTTAGCCTGGGGGGGAGGCGCCGTCTTGAGGGCTACGGCGCCATCAGCCAGGGGAGGGGGGGGGGGGCGTTTTCTGGGCCACTGATCCTTAAGCCAGGGGGGGGGGGCGCCGTCTTGTGGGCCACTGCTCCTTCAGCCAAGACGGTTGGGGGCGCCGTCAGCCAAGATGGGGGAGTGCCGTCTGCACCTTCAGAAAAGAGAGGGGGGCGCAGTCTTGTGGGCCACTTTGTCTTCAGCAAGGAGTAAATTCCTCTCTGGAGTTGCTGTGGGTGTAACTTGTACAGAGTTTGCTAAAGGAAACTAATTTGAGGTCTAGCTCGTTTTCCAGTTGCCTGGCCTGCTTCCTCAGGTCTGTTGAAAAAAAAAAAAAAGTGGAAGTCACGACTCATGTGTTAAACAAATCAAGTAATTTAAATCAGTTCCCATGACACAGTGAAATAACAGTAGACTTTGCCATTTTCAATAGTGCCTAATTTATTTGCCACCTTTTTATATTTCAGGGATTTCATGCACAAAACAATAAAAAAAATGGCTTCTTTACAGCAGTGGTCATTTTATGTGTAGGCGCACCACTGTTTGTTTTTTGCTTGCTTTTATTTAAATGTAGTTGCGGCATTGTTCACCCATTGACAGTACTGAAATCAGAGAAAACATGCCATCAGTATATTAGAGACACAAGTGTACTGCAGTTTCTATGTGTTCTGCCCACCTAGGACAACATGAAGTAAAACTGCAGATTGGATCTGTCACCTTGAATCCTTATCTCCGAATACAATAAGATATTCAGTGACAGTCTCAAGACCTTTAATTTAACAGCTTTTGGACACGGCTATCCACTGAGTGGTGACTTATCATTGCTCTGCAACATTACCTTGTACAACAATGCTTCCATATGTCACTAAAGACATACCAGGAACCATAGCTATCCTGAGGATACACGGTGGAGGGAGAAGTATTGGTCAAAGTTCTAAAGGAAGCAGTGGAGACTAGAGAACAGCATGGAAGGCAAAGTAGCATGGGAAAGATCAGCACCAAAATGCTACATGGGTTCAGGTATAAAGAAGATAGTGTTGTCCCTTAGTTAAAAAACACCTTTAAAGAATTGTTCATGGTAAATGGTATACATGAAAATTCCAAACCATTGCCCAATATTATTTCCTTGTTTTGGTATTGGTATCTGATTTTATTCATATTCTTTTAAGTTAAAATGCATTAAAGTAAAACTATTTAAAAAACAGTACAATTGGATAGAGACGTCTTTACAAAAGGAGATTAGAGTAAAACAATTCTTTGACACATGGGAGAAGTTTATAGCACTTTTACCTCACATTATACGGACACAACTTTGGAACAGTTTCCATAATAAACAGAGTTAATAATATTCCCACCCGCCAACAAGAGCATACCTGACATTTCTATCTCTGTTGATAACATGACCATAAATCCCACCCCACAAGCTCGCTGCCTAGGTGTAATCCTTGATTCACGCCTATCCTTTGTTCCCCACATTGACTCTATATCTAAATCATGTTACATACATCTAAAGAACATTTCCAGAATCCGCACATATCTCACACAAGACACTGCTAAAACCTTAATTCATGCACTAATCATCTCCCGCATTGACTATTGCAATTCCCTCCTTACTGGTCTTCCCAAAAACAGACTCAAACCCCTAAAATCTATTTTGCATGCTTCGGCAAGACTGATTTTTCTTGCAAATAGCTATTCCTCTGTTGAATCACTCTGTATGTCTCTACACTGGCTGCCTGTCTTCTACCGAATCCAATATAAAATACTTTTACTAACCTACAAGGCCATCAACAAGGCTGCACCAACATACATCTCCTCTCTTGTCTCAAAATATCTCCCAACTCGGCAACTCCGTTCTGCAAAAGATCTGCGTCTCTCATCCACCCTCATTACATCCTCCCATTCCCGGTTACAGGACTTTTTTCGGGCTGCACCCACTCTATGGAACTCTCTCCCTCGCACAATAAGACTCTCCTCTGTTCTACAAACTTTCAAGCGTTCTCTGAAAACCTACCTATTCAGACAAGCGTATAATATTCCTCAACCACCATCTTAACCTCACTACCTTTAGCCTGTTACACAATTTCACACAAGACAACTACCCCCGGACCAACATTATTGTGTGACAGGATCATTTAGCTTATGAGTCACCCTACCTTTGCAGTCTGGCTGGGCCAAGATGCAAAATGTATACTTAACCTCATGTGTCAATCTCCCATTGTCCCATAGATTGTAAGCTTGCGAGCAGGGCCTTCTCACCTCTTTGTCTGTTTTACCCAGTTTGTTTATTAGTTTATTACGTTTGTCCCCAATTGTAAAGCGCTACGGAATATGTTGGCGCTATATAAACTGATGATGATGATGATGATAATACTGAATGGTTTGAGTTAAGAATGGTCTCTGCAGATCCTCCAATCAATCTGTCTATACCTACTGATAGTCAAGTCCTGTTTAAAGGGGGATGTTTGGAATAAATGGATATGGGATGTTGACGACTCATTGGATTGTACGAGAATTATGAAAACATATATGTATTTTATAATGCATTCAATTGTACTTGTCATATTTTTTATCTCAATAAAAAATTGAAAAGGAAAAAAACAAACAATACAATTTACAATGATCATGTCAAGTGGTTATGTCCTATTTTTATATGTATGAATTCCAGTATGTCTGTCTGGAGTGCTCACAGTACAATAAGTTTGGATTCATCTGCCAAACTGCAATGTGTCATTGAAAATTGTTGTTGAAATTTGAAAAGTACGGAACATACCTATTCAGCAGAATCTACTATATAAACCACTGTAGCATTTGTTCTAGATTTATCTCTCCTTATCCTTTGTCAGCAGTGAAGTTTAGTGACACTGTATGAAGAGGAGAGGGATGATGGGACTGATTCAATGTGATGTTGATCAACATATAAAGATATTATTTTTTTAGTACACAATGACTGATTTTCTGTTTATCTTAAATGGGAAATATTGCATTTAATCAAAAGTGGACAGAAAACAAAGATGTTTTAAACTGACAGTTCACTTATGTCCAATTATTAGTAAACACTGAGATCCCAGTTTTGTCTGTTCAGAATCCTAAACAGTGATTACATGACGTATTTCACCATATTTCTGGACCAATCTTGGACTACTGTGTAGTACCTATTACATGCTCTTCTACCAACACTTCCATGATGACATAATATTTGTAAATAGTTGTTCAGTCATGTCCTCTTTTTCTATAAAATGTATTTTTTATTAAACACAAATAAGACATTACAAAACAACTTCTGAAAGTAGGTAGATCATCATGTTCTCTTTTACAGAAAAGATGACTCCTGATTTTTTGCAACAGGCAAGTAAGTATGTGAAAACACAATAAGTTAACCTTTACAACTACAGTCCTTCAAAAAAAAAAAACAACAAAAAAAAACCAAACCAAAAAAAAAAACACCTCACAAAACTACTTCTTGCTGCTTGCAACTTCAGGAGTTAGGTGGAATGTGATGCCATAAGACTCACCAAATATAAATTACAAACATATCGCACGTGAAGGAGTTAGTTCAGCGACCATTCAAATATACCAGGCCAGTCAGGCAGCTTTTATACAGGAAACAGTACACCTACCTGGGTGATCTCCTTATTTATTCTAACAGTGTTTTCCATATTTAAACTAACTACTCCCCGCTTGTGACAATATAATCTCCAGATTATCACACCACATCCTATGGATTATAAATGATGTAATATCCCACAAGGTGACAGGGCTGCATATGGGTCCAGATGATCGGAACACAGTGATTCTTTCACATTTATACATAAAATAATTGACTGCATCACACAATCTGATGATAACATACAAAATATAGAAAATAGTTATTTTATATAGATCAGATATGGGAATTGAAGAGATAAACAAGATACTACACAAATGTGCAGAACAACTCCAGTTTGTACTTGGCTTATTTTCCCATAACCACATACATAACAGTCTCTACATGGTAAACAGTCATCTTCTCCATTTTAATACAAAGAGGTTTGCTGTCACTCCTACTGAGACCACCGAGCAGCTGGAGCACAGCAGTGACACGGCAGCTGTCTGCCTATGTTGTCCGCCTCTCCCGGGACAGCCTGTCACAGGAGCCGTTTCTCACCTTCCCAGTAGTTACTGCTTCCCGCCGCCATCTTTGTCGTCCAACGTCACCCAGTCCGGCGAGTCAGTGATAGAGAGGAGACTGAGAAAGGCTAGTAAGCCGCTATGACGAGCCTAAGATATTTGGACTGAAGGGCTGTAAAACAGCGACACCTGCCGGATAAAATACATTACTGCCGTTTAGTTCCCAGTGTGCAGATTAGCGTCTTGTTTCACGATCAAGAATCATAGTTGCAAATTGCCCAGGAACGATAATCGGTGTGTACTGCGTCGTATAGATGAAAACTTTAACTTGTTAAAGCAGTACATTCATATGTATAACGGCATAAAATCTCAAACAAACAGACTTGGAGGTACTTTTCAGTGTAAGGCTTTAACACAATAATGCATACAGATTATATGAGTTTCTTAAATGTTTTTAAAATTCAGAAGTTAAAAGAGAATTTTATTTTATGTTCTGTATGTTCTTTTAGTAGTATAAGAGACAAACATATATTTGTGTTGTGTTAAGTAGGCGAACCAGGAAATGATAGGTATACAAAAATGTTTTTGTACCAGTTCTGTCATTATGATGTTTATAAACATCCACAGGATGAGACATATTTCTTATTGGAAGTTTATAAGTGTCCATAATAATTGGAGAACCATCAATGGCAACCTGGTAGCTACTCAAGGAGACAGGAACTGTTCTATTTCCTGGCACCCCCATTTCTGTACATAGTGTTCAAAATTAATGATTTGTAGAGTTAATGCAGAATCCAAAGGCACTTGTGCATTAGAATGGGAAGTTCATAGGCAACAAGCTCCCTGCAAAGAGTCAGCTGGACAGACATGTTTCTATGATGGGAGCTTTGCAATGTCCCACTACTGCCGTTTGTGGGGCAGGGGAAGTATCAAGGGTCTTCAGACAAGCTTATAATATTCTTCAACCACCCTCTTAACCTCACTACATTGCCCTATTACCATCCGTTACACAATTTCACACAAGACAATTACTCCATGACCAACATTGTTGTGTGACGGGATAATTTAGCTTATGAGTCACTTTTACCTTTGCACTCTGGCTGGACCGAAATGGAAAATGTAGACTTAACCTCATGTATCAAACACCCATTGTCCCATAGATTGTAAGCTTGCGAGCAGGGCCTTCTCACCTCTGTTTTACCCAGTTTGTTTATTAGTTTACTGTGTTTGGCCCCAATTGTAAAGCGCTACGGAATACGTTGGCGCTATATAAATAAATGATGATGATGATGATGAAGGATCTAGGAAGCAGACCTGTGGGAGTTCCTCAGAAATTTTGAGGGACTGGGATAAGTCCAGCTACCTAGGTTAGAAGAGCAAGAGGAAGCGGAGAGTGGTGTCATATCTGACCGCTAGCAGCTATGCAGTCACTGGGTATGCAGTTCCCCTCCTCTTTCCCAGCAATAAGAGTCTCCTGCAGCATAAGGCTTTTCTTGGTTTTAGAAATCCGTGTTAAAATTACTGTACTAGAGGTAATAGTGTGCGGGCCGTTTTACTCTCACGAGTAATGCAATCAATTGAATTCCCCCCAGTGTGTAGATGTGTGGTTGCAGGGCAAGACATATATAGATCTAGATCTATATGTATGTCCCTGTGTTGCTTCTCTCTGAGTAGTTTTTTTTCTCTTACTTTTTGGAAACATAGATAAATTACCCAGAGAAATATAATTAGTTAAAACAGACAAGTGTTTGCTGCACAATAAATACTCGTTAACTTCTTATCAGGCACTATTTAGCGTACATGGTAAATGGTCACTCTGCATCATTAGTCCCCATTAGTAGTAGATGAGAGTAAAAAACAAATTATGGATAAGGCAAGAGTTGCTATAGATGACTAATAACCTCATTTATGCGTCAGCAGTTTTTTGAACAGCAGCACATTATTCAAGAATTCTCATGCTGAAAAGTGGCGATTGCTTTTCATTCAGGAATAAATCAGTTTTAAAACTGGGATTTTTTCTTTTTGCTGAATTCTTGAAATTTGCCTGTATTATATGCAGATAAATTACTACGTGTATCTGGTCTGCCTATATCATTGTGCACTGGTTTACTCTCCAACCTGAATGTGTACTGAACAATTCTTGCACTAAACTATTTTACATTTTAGTAAAGTAGTATATCATGGTTTTCCTACACTATGGCATTCATGGCACTGCCCACTCTTCTCCTCAGGTTCTCCTCCTACCTCTCTGGTCGCATATTCAGTGTTTCCACCCCTCTTTTGTGGTGGCCCTCAAAGATCGTTGGCCTTCAACACTTCTTTCCCTAGACCACCGCCCTAGTTGAATTCATTCACTACTTCGTTCTCACTATTACATCTACACTGTAGACCTTTCTCCCCATCTTAACCTGTGTATCAAGCTGATGTTCGGCTTAGCTTATCTTCCTACCTCAAAACACAATATTTCCCACGACCTATCCCTCATGGTTTACATCACTCTCTCCCTGGTTCCCCATCCCGCTGCCTCTGTTATTCCCAACTCTGCTCTTAGTTTCTCTCATCACATCAAAGCCTTCTCTCAGCCCTGCTGCCTCCTCCTCCGCAATATTGCAAAAGTCAGTCAAATCCATTATGACCGGTGTGGTCAGACTAATCGATCTTTCCTGTTGCTCATCTGCTGAATCCTCCTGGAAACCACTCTACTGGCTTTCCACTGCCTTCCAAATTCAATTCAAGCTCCTCACCCTCACCTATAAAGCCCTCCAGAAAGCCTCCACTCATCTCAAGATATGCCCCCTGCTCGATCCCTACACTCCGCCTTAGACCTGCGCCTCTCCTCCCCACCTATCACGTCCTCCCACTTCAGGCTCCAAGACTTGGCCCTAGCTGCCCCCACCACCACCACAGGAACTTTATAGCTTGCTCAACAAGATTATTCCCCAATCTCAAATATTTCAAACACTCAGTCAAACCTACCTCTTCTGTGTATTTCTACCACTGCCCTCCATCTAGAATGTTAGCTCTCACAGGCAGGGTCCTCTCCACCATTTGTCTCATTTGTATTGGTCCTGTCTGTATGTCCATTACACAGTAAGCTGCATGTGGTATGTTGTATTGTGCTATTTCATATATTCGCTACATGTATTGTTGTACTGAGTTTATTCTAATTTGTGCATAAGTATTATCTATTTATATATTATTGCTGTATGTATTTTGTTTTGTATTGATGTACCCTTGCTGTATGGCGCTGCAGAATCTGGTGACTTATAAATAAATGATGCCGATGACTGAAACCTGTGGCAGATTAACACTGTTTTCACCAGAACATTCATAGTGACACTGGAAAAAGTAATCAGAAACAGATGGCAGACATTATAATATGCTACTGGCTGAATTACTTCCTGCTTGCTTCTGCTCTTTATTTGGTGTTAATCACTTTTATTGCTCCTTGGGTATATGCTAATTACCTTTGAACATGACTTTGAATGTAATTGGTTAACTCTGAACACACCTACAGCCCCGCTATGAAAAGGTGTGCAGACTTGTGCAACCAGGGCATTGTAGGAGTTTTATTTTAAGTTATTGTGCCTAAAAATCACGTGGTTGCAAGGTCACATTAATGGTGGAAAAAGCTTTATATAACAAACACATGCTATTTTAATAAGACTTTATAGTCACTATAAATATAAAACTCAAGGATGATGTACACTTTAATAGTTTATAATTAATAATGAAAAAACTTTAAGCTTTAATTTTGCCTTCATTAGCATGGAATATTGCTAAAATCTGCTGCCAGGCAACTGAGAGTCTGATACGTGAATCTCTATTCTACAACCAACCATCTATCACTGACTCACATTAATCAAACATTTAGACCACATTCTTTTTCTCAAACATGAAATTGAAATGGGGAAAAAAGCAAAGATTAAATCAATAGGTTTTGGGGTTTTTTAAATGCATATAATTATACCTTTTAAATTATTAAATGCTTAATGTACAATAAATTACATCAGCTAGGAGAGGAATAATAATAATAAGAGGAAAGCGCTGAAAACTTTTTAAACAGGCTTCTCAAAAAGGGGGAGAGGGAGACGGACTAGTAGTATTAAGGCATTTGTGTGAAAGGCCTCAGTAATACCGCTTTCATACTGCCGCCCCGGCAATATCCCGGGTTTTTGCCGGGGCTCGGAGCGTCCCAGCTCAGAAACACCATTCATACTGCACCTCGGACCCGGGAATTTCCCGGGTTGACCCCATTGACCCCATTGTGCCCTGGGAGTCATCACCAGAGCAGTTTTCATTGGCTGAAAAATGGTGAGGTCATTGAAAGGTGACTGTTTTTTGGACGCATAAAGATGATGCAAAAGTGGGTGGTGATTGTTTACCATTTACCACCATCCACCATTTCTCCTAAACTCCTTCTCGAATCTTCCACGGGCTCCCACCGATGACATCATCCTCCAGAGACAGGCAGACAGCCAATCAGCTTGTTTTCTGTGCAACCCGGGTTGCACCATTCATAGTGCAGGCAACCCGGGTCCGACCCGGGAATTACCCCTCGATAAATCCCGGGTTGAAGACCCGGGTTTTTAGACTTGTACCATTCATACTGCACCAAGACCCGGGTCGTTTGAGCTCGCCCCGGCAAAAACCCGGGATTTTGGTGCAGTATGAATGGGGTATAAGAGGAGATCAGAAGGGAGGGCACGGGAGCCACCGCCCAAAATTAATGATTCAAACAGGCAGTCTGAAAAGTTCAAAGGTAGAATACAGAGACTACAGGTAACCTTTGCGTAGCAGGGCAACAAAAACAAATATAAGCCTAGTTGGAGGAAACCTCTAAAGGATCGTGGGCTTGGGCAGCCGCTCAACCACTCTGCCCAAGGTCCCTCCTGAGCATCACTGAGCTCTAACAGTCAACCCAAATCCCTCAAAATGGCAATGAGTTAATATTAAAGAGTTAAGTGAAAGCAGAATATTTTATTACATTCAGCGTTTAAAAACAGGAAACCTAACAATGTTTTAGGTAGTATAATGCTGCTCCACTGGAAACCCGCTGGTGAAGAGGTAAATGTAAAACTAGATTTAATTATGTTCAAACTGAAGGTTTTAATTTGGTGTGATAGAAGTGAATAAGTACCATAAATAACGTTTTAGGAAATGGATTCTCTGGCCAGAAATAATTATCCTCCTTTATAAAGCGGAAACATATTGCATAGCGCTGTCCATTGATAGAAATAAATTCCATACAGTGAGAAAACTGAAGGGTATAAGGAAGATCAAGAGGTAAAATAGGAAGATAAGAAAATAGATACTTTATCCATTTGTAGGATCAAATGAAGAGAAGGAATTGAGCTAGTTGTTAGTCAAGGAAGAGGATACCATTTCACGTCGGATCATATCAATCTTGTCCTTAAAGTAAGATTTTGGGCACTGATAGTTGTAAGGTTGAAAAGAGATTTAAAAAGGCATTTGGGGTTAGAAGTCTGAGCAGAGATGAGATAAGTGGGCAGCACAGTAGCCTAGTGGTCAGCACTTCTGCCTCACAGCACTGGGGTCATGAGTTCGATTCCCGACCATAGCCTTATCTGTGTGGAGTTTGTATGTTCTCCTTGTGTTTGTGTGGGTTTCCTCTGGGTGCTCCGGTTTCCTCCCACACTCCAAAAACATACTGGTAGGTTAATTGGCTGCCATAAAAAAAAAAATTGACCCTAGTCTGTCTGTGTGTGTGTGTGTGTGTGTATGCGTGTGTGTGTGTGTGTAAGGGAATTTAGATTGTAAGCTTCAATGGGGCAGGGACTGATGTGAATGAGTTCTCTGCACAGCGCTGCGGAATTAGTGGTGCTATATAAATAGCTGCTGATGATGATGAAATCTTTACAAGTACAAGATTTACACTAATGATGTTGTGGTTTGTGATAGTTTTGTTTTAAAGATCTTGTGTTACTTTAGTGTACCATGGCTGACATCAATGTCAACACGGAGTATGACGAGTAGATGCAGCCACTTAATCAAGGGCTGTTAGGGTTTGGGGAAAATGTGGTACTGCCATATCAGTGGAGGAGAATGTGGAAATTGTAGAGTGAATATGTGGCAAAGAGATGTTAAGCTGGAAATTATAGTTAAAATCTCAGCGAGTATGCAGATGCTTGGTAGAGTTTAACAGCACAGAGTTTAAAGTAATGGCGGAGATCTTGTAGCGGATAAGGTGATGATCCGAGAGGGAGAATGGAGTGTTAAGGAAATCAGACACTGAGCATAGTATAGAGAAAACAAGGTCAAGGCAGTGGCTATCTCAATGACTGGAGGAGTCAGTCCACTGGCAGGGAGTAGTTTGGTGGCAAAAGTAGAATATGGATTAACAATGGGGACGTTGAAATCACCCCTGGTGATGATGTCAAAGAATAAGAAATGAGAGAGCCAGGCAGAAAAATAATCAAGAAATTATTGGTGAGGTCTAGGGGGATGATAGATTACAGCAACATGAAGTATTAAAGCATAAAGCATTTAAATAGAGCAAATAGCACCATAACCTATGGCTGAGTAATCAAGTTGGTAAGTCATCATGGACTGATCTGATAGATAAACCGCACATACAGCACTCCGTGACATCAGTCACTAGGAAAAGGACCAAATAACCCCCCAACAATGAATGGTCAGAAGGGCCACCTGTTGCTCAGCACTAATCTAGCAAGACACTACGGTTTCTTAACATTCACCTCAGGATAGATGATTGGTCTTTATTGGGCTCTGCATTGTACCCAGGTGTAATATAAATTATACTGTATACATGGTATTTGCATAACAAAATGCCACTATGGTGGGTGTGACAAAAAGAGTGGCCTTAAATGTCAGCACTACAGTTTGGGCCTTGTATCTTTAATTTTACAATGCAGATATTATTATTACTACCATTTATTTATATAGCGCCACTCATTCCGCAGCGCTGTACAGAGAACTCACTCACATCAGTCCCTGCCCCATTGGAGCTTAGTCTAAATTCCCTAACATACACACAGACAGACACACAGACTAGGGTCAATTTGTTAGCAGCAAATTAACCTACCAGTATGTTTTTGGAGTGTGGGAGGAAACCCACGCAAACACAGGGAGAACATACAAACTCCTTATAGATAAGGCCATGTTACCAGATTGTGGCTGTGGCTTCACCACACCTTTACCTGAGCGCTATTTCATACATGCTCTGAGAAAATGTGTAAAAAACACATGAAAACTAACGCACTTTGAACGCATTTTACCAATGCAATCTACTGTACAGTAATAAGTTATAACAAAAAGGTTGTGCCAAATTCTAACATTTTAAACTTTAGAATGCAATAGTGAGAACGCAGCATTGATTCTTATAGGACTTATTACCACTGTGCTTTTCATTTATACAACACCGGCGCTTTGGATGACTGCCAGCCAGATCAGATGTAGAACGCCGGAGGATGAACATTATCAACGCAGTAAGGAGAACGCGAATTGAAATGAGCTGCGGGAATCTTGCCACAAATACGCATCCTGTATTTATTACCATAAAGGATGTAAATATAAAAAAAACCAAACCAAACAAAAAAAAAAAAAAACACCAACTGAAAACATGAAAGAGGTCATGGAGAATGTGCTGCTATTTACAGGCACAAGTGTAATACAAACTGTAATATCTGTACTCATTTAATATCAGCAACCATGTTTCATTCCAAACTACAACGCATTTTAATGGTGGTTCTTAAAGCATATCAAACACTTTTCTTCAACAAAATCAAGGTATTATTCCCCCAGGGTAAGGTGTTGCAGCATTGTCACACTCAATACCAAATCTGTCAAATGCTGCAGCTGCTGCAACAAGGCACTTCAGGAGTTATGACATAGTTATACAGCACGGGGACATGTAAATAAGGGTCCAGAGTGCCTTATTGAGAGAAACACGTAATACTGCATGACCTTGGGGTGTTTACTGTTAAATATACAAAATGTATGGACAGAAATCTGGCTTTTGCAGTTGTAAGTTTGTGTTGGTATATATTTGGTTATAAACAATATACAGCGAAGCATAGGCCAGCACAGTACACCTAACACTCTTGTAGGTCTAGGTGACGTGTTTGTACCAATGAGTAAACAAAAGCAAATTCATGGTTAACAACAATAAATAATGCCCTAATTAGGGTCACAACAATTACCTGTAGTGTTCTCTTGCCCATGTACAAAATCTCAACATCCTACACTCAATCTCAGGTATAATCAGTGAACAAAAGTGCAAGAGTAATTTACTGCAAGGTACAGGAGTGATGAAACTCATTGGGTTTCGGAACAGGCAGAAAATTATAAGGCAGTGGATTTGGCAGCTCCCTGTCAGAATACTAAATACTAGTTCGATGGTGTACCCCTTGTCACAAACATAAGACAGGGAAACATCAATTAAAGAGTAATTAAAACTGCATTGCAAACCTAAAGAACGCAGATAATTAGAATATTTGGGGCATATCGTCTGACAACTCTTGTACATATAGGCAGAATGTTTTTTTTTTTCTATTCTGAAAGGAACAGTAGTGCATCATTTAGATTGTTCTTCAAAAATGAGAAGGATCGCTGCAAATGTTCTGTTTCACTGTGGTGTTTGGAGAAGTGAATAAAACACTGTAGCAAGCATGATCGTAAAAATGTGGAAAATTTGCTTAGAAATTGACAAAGATAATAAATGAAATACTTACTATTACGATAGAGAGCACGCTATTGTACCTACTCTATTATTTGTAGTGTCTAGTAGAGAACCAGGAGACATTACAACACTATTTGTTCCGGAATCCTATTTCCAATAAGCATCTGATCTTAAATATACAACTATTATTATGAAGTTACGTGTTCTCAGGCAAAACAGTTTTTTTCCTTTCCTGGCAGAAATAAAAACTGGTTAAGACATTATCCCAATCAGTTACTAAATACGATAAAAATGACATTGCTTTCACCCATAAAGTCACATTGTTCTGATATAAAGACATAATATACAAATAAGTACAGAGGCACCTTGCCAAGTATTGCAATAAATCCTAACCACCCCACAATGGCTGCTGTGCGGTGAAAACGTGCATCTGGTAAGGCTTTATCAGGAATCCATTACTGTCCAAATCCTTTAAATCTTCACGTTATTTTGCTAGTAGACAATGGGATCCAGACACAAACAAAAACACAAAAATAATATAAAAAAAAAAAAAATTAAAGAGCACTTAACACAAAAGTAGTTCAAGAGAAGATCAATGGCAAATCTGCAAATACGGACTGCAGGAAGTTGCCAAACCAGAAACTGATCTGGATCTCTTGGCTGGTGCAACTGGTACTGGCTATTGTGCGTTTTCAATGCTTGCTGGTGTACAGTGTCTCTTCTTCTGTGTCCGTTTCATCTTGGAACTCATTACTTAGAAGGGATTTCTTAGATCCAGCAGACATCAGACGGATCTCGTCCTCGTAGTCGTCGTTGTGCTGCCGCAGTCGATGGAACCCGTCTTTGTGTCTGTTGGACTTGATCGAGCATACGCACCAGATGATGCAGGCTGTGAGAAGCAAGGCCGTCATAGTGGCTCCTGAAAAAAATAATAATGAAGATTGCATTTTAAACATACATAAAACAACCACATGTGATGCACTGAAACTTCTTATGAAGCTACTAACGTCCAGAGATACAATATGATTCACTAAAGGCTGCACCCCATAAAGTGAAAGCCCAAATCTATAAAATCCTAGTTTATACCAGGAGCTGGTTGTTGGACTAGACGTACTTGTGCTAACAAGAATCGTTATGTAATGATTAAGAGTATGTTCCAATGTGTCACAATAAATTGGGTATATTGTCCTACCTGCAATGGTTACAACCAACTGCCTGGGAAGTCCAAAGATACGGTTATCCATGATAAAGATTATTTCTACAAGACTAGCTGCATCATGCCGAACATGAACCTGGAAAAAAAGAACAGCGACAGAAATATGTAAAGTTTTCTCATACTCCCTCAAGTGTAAAGACATGATATGTTCTCTCTGCAAGCTCCTCATGTTTTCAGACACTATTATCGGATGACTGTGGTTTCTTAGAGCGTTCTTACTGAAAGGAACTCTAATATATTCTGATGACAAGGTCATCTCCAATATCTTCAGTTCTGGTACTTTGGAATATATGATATGTAATGTTAACAGATGCTCTATAATATAAAGCACTTTGCATTTCAGATTTTTCTTTCAAATAATTTACATGCTTAAAGTTATCTAAGAATTGTACTTCCCCAAACCCACTTAAAAAAGCAGAGTATATAACTTGTGACATCTATTTTGGCTGTCTGAAGCAGCAGGAATACACATAAGAAGGTGATGGGTGCAAACAGAACATCCCATCTCCAAAAGTAATTATCCCAGCTCACAAACCCAGCTGCAGTAAACATGATAGATTAACTCAAGGTGTGACAACTTTTACCACTATTGTTTCACTCACTACACATTTTGTTTCCTTCTCCCCCCAAAAGAGAGGCAATTAGGTCCAGATTGACAATTTACGATCTCTGGCAAATGCCAGACTAACAAATGTTTACTGGTGTGGTCTCTAAACAAAATGATAAAAGCAGATCCTCAGCCTCCCAGCACACTTGCCCCATATTGTTGCAAACAGCTAGATACATCTGATTGAGGGGAACATGTCTATGGCTCTGGCACATGAGGGCTGGAGACGATTGCTTATCAGCCTAGTCTGACACTGGAAGCCACCATTAGCACATGAATAAGGTCACCAATAAAGAGAAAGCAATACCTGGGTATGCTGCTGCTGGTATCCCTCTGCAATGGCGTTAATGTTATGGAATCCTGGAGCAAGCAAAACATGGAAGTATCCTCCCTCTTTGGTGTAGACTTTTACTCCTTCATTAAATATAATTGTTGCTTTAGGAACAGGTTTTCCTTTTTCATCCTTTACAATACCATGTACGCCCTTATGTACCTAGAACCACAAAAGACATGAGTCGCTTTTTACCGTTCTGCGCACTATATTGACATAGCATTGGAACAAAATCTCCTGCAAGGCATCTGGTGATTATGTTCGCCTGACACAAAACTATTGTAGTTTAAATACTCTTGACATGTTAAATAAAGATTATAATAAAAATATTGAGAACAGGAGAATAATACTGTGCAGTTGGGAGGAAGAGAGGAAAGGGAAGAAAAGGAAGGAAGGAAAAATGCCCTAATATCAGAAAACAATATCTAAAGTTTTCTGTTCTGTGATAAAACAATGTAACACACTTATTACACATAACACAAGAGGATACGTAACACCCATAATACAGAGAACACACACTTGCCTGCTTAGACTTCTGCAGAGTGCTCTATTGACACAGTAAAGAGAAGCAGAGCTGGCTGTATTCAGTTCCTATCACTTATTGATGGAAACTTTTAAATCCGCCTATACTATTACACGTTCAATTTTCCAGTTACTGTCTGCTCTACTTCCATTTCTCCTTTCCTGTAACCCTTGCATATTGGTAAACTAACTCGAAGCACTACACAATATTGTCACATATATTAAAGATTTGAGGTGTATGATTTGGATTAAAAACCTAACATTTACAGGGCTTAGGAAGACAGACACACACACACACACACACACACGACAAGAAAGTCTCATTTGTGCTGGGAATCAAAACACATTTCTTGAAACAATAAAAATACTCCTAAAGAAACTTATGAAATGTCTACAAAGCAATAGGGAAATAACAAGTATAAACACATCTAAAAAAAAAAAAAATATTAACCCCCACTATATATTTATGGTGGATGTGAGCGAGTATAATGCTGAGCTGCTATATATCCTTGTGGGCTACACACATGGACCTGGGCACAGAAGATGCTGCCAGTATCCCACCTGCAGGAGGCTGCGCTACTGAGAATACACTAATAAAATTAAAATAAATACTTTTACTTATAACCCCAATAAATTGTTCCATACAGTAAACTACCAGTATTAGGATCCATTTTTGTGAGTGTACCTACTGCATGAAAATAAACCAAATAGAATTATAACAATATCTACTTTAAGAATTTCATTTTGCCTATATAGACCTAAAAAAAACAATTTGTTTTAAAGATTATATAGGATAAACCAACAAATAACATTATTCTCACAAACTCATAGCATCAAGGTTAAAATTGGGATCCAAAAAGAGAAACAAAAAACAGAATCCAATATCTAGGACCGCTGCTGTTAATCATCTATTCAACCCATCAGTGCCTCTGTGACAGCCAACTCTATGGTCGGAAAAGGCAGAAGAATCCCCAGCTGTGGAACGATCTTCCACGTTCCATCAGGTTAGCATCTACTCTCAAAGGCTTCAAGCGTGCCCTTAAGACTCATTTCTTTATTCAAGTCTATCAGTCCGCCTCATAACTTATCTTTCCCAGTTAGTACCACCCTATTTGTGTCTCCCCTTTCCTTTAGGATATAAGCTCTGAGGAGCAGGGCCCTATTTCCTTGTGTGCTCCTTTTACTATTCCCATCACCATCTGTACCTCTCGGCCTGCTTCCCTAGCCCTATTTTCTTAAGCTGAAGCTTCGGCCTACTTTTCGCTGATTTCTACCATCACTTTCACTCATTGTCCCAGTAATAATTTGATTTGCATTACCATGTTATCTGTGTATATATTTTTGTTCTTTCTGTATCATGTTGTGTCATGGCTCACTGTTTTTGGTATGTTATGTACGGCGCTGCGGACTCTTTGTGGCACCTTATAAATTAAAGATAATTATAATTATGATGCCTCAGTGCTTATTTGTGTTGAGCTAATGCTGCACCCGCTGTCTGGTCAACACACACGAGTCAGCAAGCTGTGAGGTTCTGCATGATCCTGCTGCTCTGACAGAGTAAATGAGCGTTACAATCTACAAGTATGCTGACCCTACCTACCAGTGCTAAACACTATCGGCACGAGTAGCTTTAGCTGCACCACCCTCGAATACATCATTCGCCCGATGTAATGGAATGCAAACTGCCCGCACAAATAGACATTAAAGCTGATAACTGTTTTCTAGCTTACCTACCACAAATTGAGTTAGCCTTTAAAAGATCTTCAACTTTACATATGGCTTCTAGTTGGCTTTAAAAATATATATTTGGCCAGGTCCGTGTAACTATAAATACAAATGTTTCCCTGCACCACTAAGACATGTACAGTCATGGCCAAAAGTTTTGAGAATGACACAAATATGTTTCACAAAGTCTGCTGCCTCAGTTTTTATGATGGCAATTTGCATATACTCAGGAATGTCATGAAGAGTGATCAGATGAATTGCCATTCATTTCAAAATCCCTTTTTGCTATGACAATGAAATTTATCCCAAAAACAACATTTCCACTGCATTTCAGCCCTGCCACAAAAGGAGCAGCTGACATCAGGTCAGTGATTCTCTTGTTAACACAGTTGAGAGTGTCAAGGCAAGACTGGAGATCACTCAGTCATGCTCATTGAGTTAGAATAACAGACTGGAAGCTTTAAAAGGAGGGTGGTGCTTGAAATCATGGTTCTTCCTCTGATAACCATGGTTACCTGCAAGGAAACATGTGCAGTCATTATTGCTTTGCACAAAAAGGGCTTCACAGGCAAGGATATTGCAGCTAGTAAGATTGCACCTAAATCAACCATTTATCGGATTATCAAGAACTTCAAGGAGAAAGGTTCAATAGTTGTGAAGAAGGCTTCAGGGCGGCCGAGAACATCCAGCAAGTGCCAGGACCGTCTCCTAAAGTTGATTCAGCTGTGGGATTGGGGCACCACCAGTGCAGAGCTTGCTCAGGAATGGCAGCAGGCAGGTGTGAGTGCATCTGCACACACAGTGAGTTGAAGACTTTGGAGGATGGCCTGGTGTCAAGAAGGCAAGCAAAGAAGCCACTTCTCTTCAGGAAAAACATCAGGGACAGACTGATATTCTGAAAAAAGGTACAGGGATTGGACTGCTGAGGACTGGAGTAAAGTCATTTTCTTTAATGAATCCCCTTTCAGATTGTTTGAGGCATCTGGAAAAACGCTTGTCCGGAGAAGGAAAGGTGAGCACTACCATCAGTCCTGTGTCATGCCAACAGTAAAACATCCTGAGACCATTCATGTTTGGGGCTGCTTCTCAGCCAAGGGAGTGGGCTCACTCACAATTTTGCCTAAGAACACAACCATGAATAAAGAATGGTACCAAAACATCCTCCAAGAGCAACTTCTCCCAACCATCCAAGAACAGTTTGGTAATGAAGAATGCCTTTTCCAGCATGATGGAGCACCTTGCCATAAGGCAAACGTGATAACTAAGTGGCTCAAGGATCAAAACATTGAAATTTTGGGTCCATGGCCAGGAAACTCCTCAGACCTTAATCTCATTAAGAACTTGTGGTCAATCCTCAAGAGGTGGGTGGAACAAATACCCACATATTCTGGCAAACTACAGGTATTGATTAGGCAAGAATGGGCGGCCATCAGTCAGTATGTGGCCCATAAGTTGATTGATAACATGCCAGGGCGAATTGCAGAGATCTTCAAAAATAAGGGTCAACACTGCAAATATTGACTCTTTGCATAAACTTAAAGTAATTGTCAATAAAAGCCTTTGACACTATGTAATGCTTGTAATTTTACTTGTGTCATTCTCAAAACTTTAGGCCATGACTGTAAAGTCAGCGGATACCTGAAAAACTAGCATAATCCTGAGAACAGCGCATGTCAATGCATCTACACAACAACCACACACGTAATGAGTCTGTGAAATAAAACAGAAGTGTGTTCATCTCTCCATCCTTACCTCTACCAGCATGGCAAGCAGTGGTTTCTTGTTGTCAGTCCAGAGGGACTTCAACTGCCCAGCACTGGGGAAAAAGCAGCAACTAGTGTAGACCGTTATCTCTGGGCAGTGACCATGTATTACACTGAAATCCTGCAACAAAACAAGCAGATATGTTCTGGCAAACGTACATTTTGCTGTTAAAGGATCAGTAAACCCAAAATTAAGGTGTATTATTTCCACTCGCAACTCACATTTAAGATAACAGCTACAGTCGGCAACAGACACGCACAAACATTTAGAAGGGTTATAGCAAAACTAAACACCTCTTCTCCCAGCAATCACTACCTCTGGCAGGGTGAAGGATACCCATGTGGACGCAGGCAGTATCGGGCATGCATTGCTCTCCATGTGCCTATATTCTCCCCATGTTCTTACTGATTCTGTAGGGGCATGAATATGCTAAGTGGAGTTTGACACCAGTCCTTCCACATAATCAGTAATGATATATGGTAACTGTGGGTACAGGAGCACAATGCGCAGCAAGAGTTAGTAACTGCAGGAAGGTGGTGAGTTAGGTGCCACAGAGATGGGCGACCTAGCTCTTCAGCTGGTATAGATTACAATCTACAACACACCCTTCTAAACAAAGCCAAATGCTGATAGGATATGTTAGGACTTGTACTTTCATAACAGCTGGAGATCCCAGGGCAGCCTTAAGCCTGCTGAGGATGTGCTGGCACAATCTTCCTATAACCAATGGCCGTTCAGCATATGTATAGAGTGCTGCACCCCTGGATAAACCTATACATTCTTACAAAAATACCAATCATTTACCCAACACATACAATCCAACAGTGACACAATACAACAAAAATGCTTATCTTATCTACATTAATCTATATAGAAGCTGAACTGGTCTCTAGAATGACCATGTTTACAGCTTTACAGCACTCTTAGGGCTAGATTTACTAAGCTGCAGGTTTGAAAAAGTGGGGATGTTGCCTATAGCAACCAATCAGATTCTAGCTTTCATTTATTTAGTACCTTCTACAAAATGACAGCTAGAATCTGATTGGTTGCTATAGGCAACATCCTCACTTTTTGAAACCCACAGCTTAGTAATTCTAGCCCTAGGTAGTAGGGGAAAATGCATTGTTCAGTCTACCCTCAAACTATCCCTGTAAAATATGTTGATAAGTAACAAGTGAAGGAACATTTCCTCTCCCGCAATTACAAACCACAAAACATGCTAGAGCTCTTAGCCCATTGATGGACAACCTGACACACTTCAGGGACTACATTTAGTCAAAGAACAAGACAGCTATCTGTAATAACATATCAGCAGGCATTTTAATAAAGTGTTACCAGCTATAACAAACAAATCTGACAAGGCAGGAAGGAGCTGGGGGCCGCAGGTGAGGGGTTGCAGGCCTAGGGCTGTCTGTTGCCTATCACTGTCTTAGATGTTGTCAGAAATAATGCTGATAGAGCACAACAGCTCCAAGGAAAAAGCTTAGCATGCCAATTATGCTCACTGTAACATCAGTGCACCGGAGAGTGATTCAACCAATGGGTAATCATTACAAAGCATTTCTGTTACCTAGGAAATTGCAAGACTATATGCTAAAGGCCTCTTTGTTGCAGTAGTGTCATACAAGAGGCCCATCCTACTAAATTGATATAAAAAAGTTTTTTTGTCCCTCACACTAGAACATGGATGTGGGTCTCCAGCCCTTTGTTCAGTGCAGCCAGGTCCCATATTTAGTACAAGTAGAAAGCTCAGCTGAAAGGCTTCAATTATGATGTATAACCCAACAAAAGAATGAGATGCATTATCAAAACACACAGAAGCAAATCCCAATCCATGACCTGCTGAATTACCTTCATGCTGCCTTGATGTCCTCTCCATTCAGCACCACAGATCACTCCTCCGGAAATATTCTCATCTATGGAGATAAACAGATCGTACCTGTATCAGAACGCCAATATCAGCAAGTAGTCAGTACATCATCTCATCTATACTGACCTGACTTGTTTGGGCATCCTGGGTGTCCCAGATGAATTGTAGGATGGTTATTTGCATAGACAGAGGCCAGGTGTTTCAGGGTCTCTTTGTTCTCCACTGTTGAATGAAAAATGGATTAGAAGTGACAGTATTGTGTAGGATACTAGTAATTTGTAACACTGTGTTCACTTCTACAGACCAGCTCAAATAGGATACACTGAGACCATTACAAAACCACTGGTCTAAATACAAAAACAACATCAAGAAGATTAAAAATATGTAAATGTTAAAAAACAATTATGAGGTTTTAAAGAAAGTTGATGAGAATTAAAAGTACACCAGCTAAGTACTAACCTATATTTCACATAAATAACACGGGCATCATTTTGTAGTGAATTAAGTCTAAGAAAATATAAAAGTAAAAATGCAATTTACATTGGTGACAATATCAAGTGGAAACTCTATGCAGAGCTTCCACAAGATGGCAGCATACTCACCTGTGTGCACTGGGTTATCATATGGATATGTAACCAGCAGAGAGCCACCATCTAGTACTACCGACAGGGTGAAATCTTGTTTTAAAATTAGACCATTAATAATAACATTGGTCTCTTTCTCCCTCTCTCCAACAGGTTCGGATGAGTTACCTATTAAAAGAAAGAAGACAATCACTGACTCAAGAACCAGAATAGGAAAGCTGAATGTAAGCTCCACTTACGTCTACATAACATCCCCACATACTCCGTTTATTTCAAGTAGACCAAAGAAGTAATGGGGAAAGGTTCTAGATTCAGCAGAACATAGTCATCAACTTACTAACTATATATGCAAAGATGCATTAAATAGCACCCCAATGAAACTCAATAACAATGTTGCTCGTTCAAAACTAAGCTTAAAATGCGTGTAAAGGACATTTTGTACAATTCCCTATTATTTCAAAGTGAACAAATAAGATATTGCAACACTTTTACATAAGTGTTTGTTTTGTAAACCTCATTTGCTAAAAGGTGACACTATTATAACTACGATTTTAAGTAACAGAACTTTTCATTGTAATTGGTAACATCTTTCCACTACACTAGAGGTTGCAGAAAGAAGAGAAAGATTGCTCGTTACAATCTCTATGGTGCTTTCACCAGTCACACTGAAAATAATGGGCGATAAATCATAGATCAGGGCCTGGAAATAAAATGTAAGGAATTCCTTACTTATGAAGTCAGTGTCCAGATCCTTGCCATTGGCATTGGTTTGCCCAATCTTTGAGGTACAATCTTTCTCTGTTGCTTTCTCTCGACCATCTGGGTTCACCAAAGGCACAATTACAATTCTTGTTCGGTCAATTAGCTAGAAAAAAAAAAGCACAAAATAGAATGAATATCGTTTAAAAAAAAACAACAAAACACACAGTACACATTACATGTGACTACATAGCTCCAATATGCTCTTCCAAACATTGTATGTCAACAGACTGAGGGAATGAGGCACCAAGCCTTCGTGAAATGTATCTATAACAAACAATTCACTTGTATTACTGGCACCACACAGGCCGAACACCAGGATCAGTGTGAGACTTCAACACACACGGGTCTCTATCGCTGTCAACGGGGCCTACTGGTCACATGACCACCCCATACACAAGCCGATAACATTCAACTTCATTCATTTTATTTATCAAAATATCTGAATAAACCAATAGATTACTATTGGATTATCAGCATTTTGGTGCCACATACGATGCAATATCTGCCCAATTGTCCCATTATTAGCTGGACAGACCACAGCTCTTCAATGTGCAGTGCTCCACTAGGCCGATCTAACATATACAACATAAAAGAACAGGTGGCTCACCTTTGTAACTGCGCTGTTCTTTTTATAGTTCAAGCAGAGGAATTCTGCAAACGTCAAGAGCAACTCTGTGCCGACCGGAGCGTTTCCATGAACTCCAGCAACAAATCTGATTTTTGGCTCCTCTGGTTCGGAAACATTTGGTTTATTGGAGATTTCCAGCGACCAAATGTAGCGATATTCAACACTTTGGCCCAATCTAAAAACACACAAGGCAGAAAGAGGTGCCCCCAATAAGCTGCTGTAATATGTCACAGTTCTTTTATAGTGGAGAAGATGCTTACAAAATGTTAATGCGTATATTAACTATTCATTAGACAGATCTGTGGAGTTTAAACTAAAATCACAAACTATAAAGATGCAGAAATTATGGCCTGCATGGATGGATATTTGCATCACCTCTCACTGGTAAAATGTCTTACTCACACAGGAAAAATACATGCTATAACAGGCAAACACATATTACCTGGTTAGTTTAGTAATGTTTGGGTAGTTCAGATTCAGTCCACGAAGTGACTCTGAAAGGTCGTGATACGGTCTATACCGATAAAGATCTATATCGCTGGAAGAAGTGGACTGCAAGAGACGCTCTAGACCATTCTCTGCTGAAAGGTCCTTGATTAGAGTCTCAAATTCCTTTGTGTTGGGGTCTGGATTTTCTGGCTCTACCACCGTTACTTTTCCTTTATCTTCTTTGTGGATATCTGCACCGGAACGGACAAGTGTAAAATTTGTAACCACTGCTTCTCCTTCCGTGACGTTGATCGTTTTCACAACCGGAACATATCTGAGGGGAAAGAAAGCAATTGAACGTCTGAAAGATGAAGTGACAATTTCCTAGCGCACTATACGTTAATATATAGGGTATGTGACAGGCAAGGACATAGCAAGACTAAGCCTTGTGCAACTCAGATGTGAAATGTAGACGACCTGGCTTCATTTCCATGTATAAAATATAACAATCATATTTTTTGTTTACAACCAGCCCAGCTACTGACTGACTGCAATAGATGCACTGACGGCCAGAGACTCCATAACTCTGTGGCTACATTTTTGTACAACGGTTCATCATTGGGCCTAGGATGTAAAGGACAGCTAATGGGCATAGTTGCAAACATTGGCAACTCGTGTCCCGGGAGGTCCGGGGGGCAGGTGGGGGCGGGGCTTAAAGAATTGCGTTGTGAGCCCCACCGCCAAAAATGTCATCACCTTCATGCCACGACGCGTACACAGCACCAATAAGCCAGGCCCCCTCTATTTACTTTGCAGAGCCGGGAAACCGACCCGGATTTTGGGAGTCTCCCGGATATTCCGGGAGAGTTGGCAAGTATGCTAATGGGTCCATCTGATTGTCAGCACACTTTGTTCAAAGTTCAAACTGCTGCTGGGTCTAGATAGCACAAGATCAAATAATGCTCAAACTACAATGACTGTATGGGGGCATAGCAAAAGGGGTGGGGTGCTTAAAAAATGTCTTTAGAAGAAAATAAAAATGAATCTCCTCCAAAATATGATATTTCATGTAACTTGCTAGAAACATACACATTCTGTACGAGTCTAATGCAACTGTGTAAGACTGTAGAATGTTACCTGAAACTACCCAAATTGACACCCATACTAAGCGCTGGTTCTGTCATTTTTTTAAAATGGCAATGTTATTAAAGACAAAGTCCATCGGGTTATGTCTTTATTAAAATTGCAGTTTTAAGAAAATTATGGAAAACTGCTGCTTAGTAAATATCCCCCCAGTCTCCAAAATTTGAATTATCCATCATGGCCCTTTACCCTCCCCCTTTTTTTTCAAGCTTAGAACTTATACATATGGGTATAATATACCCGGCTGTGAGTATAGCAAACTAAAATGGACATGTTTACTATTATTCCTATCCCATATAGCTGCCGGAACCTGTATAAAGTACTCCTATTTGGCATTGCTCTACTCTGGAGAAACAGGAAATTAAATGTTGGCGTAAATGTTTTTTCACTAAGAAATGAACTCTAAATTATATTTGCTCTAATATGCTGCCAAAACAAAGCTCTGTCTCAAAATTAATGTAACATTTTCTTATAACTAAAGGAACAAAACACAATGTTTCATAAACTTACTTGAAACTGGCAGAGTTCCATGTAAAACTTGGTGTGGTCATGAAAGAGCAAAATCCCTCAGGATAAGAAGGGGTTAAAAAAAATAAAAAGGGGGTAGGCATCTATAGCACAGAACAGCAGTTAAGTCCTTTCTACTATCAGGGAAGGGAAGGGAAAGGAAAGGGAGGGAAGGGGAAAGTGAAGGGAGGAAAAGGGAGGGGGGGGGGAAGGAAAAGGGAGGGGGGGAAGGAAAAGGGAGGGGGGAAGGAAAAGGGAGGGGGGGAAGGAAAAGGGAGGGGGGGGAAGGAAAAGGGAGGGGGGGAAGGAAAAGGGAGGGAAGGGGAAGGAAAAGGGAAGGGGGGGAAGGGGAAGGAAAAGGGAAGGGGGGGAAGGAAAAGGGAAGGGGGGAAGGAAAAGGGAAGGGGGGGAAGGAAAAGGGAAGGGGGGAAGGAAAAGGGAAGGGGGGGGGAAGGAAAAGGGAAGGGGGGGGGAAGGAAAAGGGAAGGGGGGGAAGGAAAAGGGAAGGGGGGGGAAGGAAAAGGGAAGGGAGGGGGGGGAAGGGAAGGGGGGGGAAGGGAAGGGAAGGGGGGAAGGGAAGGGAAGGGGGGGGAAGGGAAGGGAAGGGGGGGGAAGGGAAGGGAAGGGGGGGGAAGGGAAGGGAAGGGGGGGGAAGGGAAGGGAAGGGGGGGGAAGGGAAGGGAAGGGGGGGGGAAGGGAAGGGAAGGGGGGGGAAGGGAAGGGAAGGGGGGGAAGGGAAGGGAAGGGGGGGAAGGGAAGGGAAGGGGGGGAAGGGAAGGGGAGGGGAAGGGAAGGGGAGGGGAAGGGAAGGGGAGGGAAAGGGAAGGGAAGGGAAGGGGAGGGGAAGGAAAGGGAGGGAAGGGGAAGGAAAGGGAGGGAAGGGGAAGGGAAAGGAGAAGGGAATGGGAAGGAGAAGGGAAATGGAGGGAAGGGGAAGGGAAGGATACCTACCCTCTGGCAGAGACTGTAACTTTATATGTTCCAGGCACCAGCAATCTCCAATAATCCCCAGCCTTGTCAGAGGTCACAGGATGATTAATGTCTGCTACACTGATGGTGGCATTGAAAATGCTTCTCCCATCTGTGGCATCGAGCACAAAGCCTTTGATTCCCTTGTGTACCTGAACAAGGAATAGAAGTTAGCGGTTCATATAGGACATGATAATAGGGAAAAGCCTGTGAGCATCTACCCACCTGTTGTATAAACTGCAGCAAAGACCTGTGGTTACGTTCCCAGTAAACAGGGAGTTCTGAGGCCATAGGATATTTCACACAGCCCAACTCAATGGTCACTTCATAGCAGTTTGTGTTCAGATAGTTCCAGTCCTGCATTCCACCTACAGATTAACATTTAATATTATTGCATTGCTCAATACCTTTTATTCAAATCAGGGCACATCAGGACATGTGCACAAAGCAATCAGGTAACCATTCTGTTTAAATAACAATTGAGTAAATGAATGAGGGGAAAAGCTGCAGAAAAGGTGATAAGAACTGTGTGGTATTTGGGGCTGATCCGCTATGGTTAGAAAACCCAGCCAAAACAAGTATATAAAATGACACATTTGAATGCCAGGGCTACTGCACACTTTCCACAGCACTGTGGTTTGTGCCATCATATACAATGGGCCTAAGTCATTAAGGAGAGCAAAGAAAAAAAAAAGAAAAAGAAAAAAAAAGAAGTAGTAACTTTGCACCTGGGCAAAACCATGTTGCATTGGAGAGGAAGGTGAATTTAAAATATGGGGACAGGTTTATAGTTGGGGTAAGGCATGTCCTAGATCAAATTTAAATTTCAGTGTAAAAATAAAGCTATCAAGTAGCTGTTTCAGCTTTCACATGTGGCTCCTGGCCAAGAGAATCAACGAAATATAGTTGTCCAGGTGCCGACAGGAGCAGATTGGAAAATATTCAGCTACTATAAATGGCAGAGAGCAGCTGCGCCTTGTGACTTCCTCTGAACAATGTAGAGAGACCACAGTGTCACAGACAATCCAATCGGGGAAGGAGGAGGAGAGAGTGTAGTGTGTTCTTCCTCGTTCCTCTGTGTAGGCAAGTAAGGGCCATGTGAGATGTGATCATAATCAATTTATTTATATAGCGCCACTAATTACGCAGTGCTGTACAGAGAACGCACTCACATCAGTCCTTGCCCCAATAGAGCTTACATTCTAAATTCCCTTCCACAGACAGACTAGGGTAAATTTATAGCAGCCAATTCCCCAACTAATATGTTTTTGGATTGTGGGAGGAAAACAGAGCACCCGAAGGAAACCCACGTAAACACGGGGAGAACATACAAATTTCACACCAGGAATGGTCCGGAATCAAACTTATGACCCCAGTGCTGTGAGGCAGAAGTGCTAATCACTAAGCCACTGTGCTGCTCCCAATGTGATTGCATGTGAAGAGGCTGATGGGCATGTAAGGAGATGGCATTTGGGATATGATGGAATGTGTGTAGGTCTGTACGCATGTGGGGTGGGGGGTTCGATTGATATGTATGAAGTAAATGGGAAGGTCTGATGGCATGAAAGGCAATTTGCATATATCTTCTGATTACATGTGGGAAAGTTAATGGGCACGTGGGGAGGTCTGATGGCATTTAAGGGGCATGTGGTGAGATTTAGTGCCACGTAGGGAGGATTTTATGATTATTCTGAACATTTTGGCAATGTGCTGGTTAATTATTTTTTTGCTTAGCAAGTTATTGTAAACAAGTTAACCCGTGCATGATACTCATGCATTCTAGTCAAATCAAGCTACTTAAGGTGTTAAAAAGGTTCTTGTCATGCATTTGGGGCTAAACCAGGCCTCCTCAGGGGAAGAGCTTTACTTCCCGACGTAAGCGCCCTTTTTAAACGTGGTTTTGTCCACATGTCACCACCTCATCATTCTTCTCCATCACCTCATCCTTCATCTTCATCGCCACATCCTTAATCTCCATCGTCTTACTGTTCTAAAACCTCTCGATACACAACGTTTCTGCTAAACACCTTATCGCTGTGCTCAATCAGTCTTCCTTGAAGGGCAGTATTCATAACCTGCACTTTCACATCACTGCTTCTCCGTACTCGTGAAAATGCGACATACAATTTTCCATGACCAAAGACAGGCTCTGGTAAATAAATACCCACACGGTCAAGAGTTTGACCCTGTGACTTGTTAATGGTCATAGCAAATGCCGCCTTCAAAGGGAACTGCCGCCATCTTAGCTTAAACGGCAGTCCTGTTTCGGATGGACATAAGTCAATCCGAGGTATCATCACCTTCTCTCCTTCAGCAGAGCCAGTCAAAACTTCTGCTTGTATCACATTCGTTTTCAGTGCTGTCACTACTAATCGAGTGCCATTGCACAATCCTCTCTTAACATTCAGATTTCTCAATAGCATAATAATGCTTCCAACTTTCAATCTTAACTTGTGCCTTGGCATTCCGGAAGGAGTCAAGAGTTTGAGCCCTCAACTCGTAAATTTAGCCTTTACTACCCCTCCCACGGGAGGGAAGGGGGATGATGGAAGTTAACTGACTTCACTATTATAATTTTTTTGTCAAATAATGACAGTATACCAAATTTCAGGTCAATTGGATGAGCCCTTTCTGAGAAAATAGTTTTTTCCACACACACACACAAACACACACCGCTAGGCTTATATATATTAGATTGATATATTTTCAAGGTAAGTATGTACAGTATGTATGCGCATATTTATACTGGGTATATGTATAGACACACATATAAAAGGTAAAGTTAGCTCTTTACAGTACCTATAGATATTTTTTGGTCCCTGACTGGTCGGCCACCCCTGTTATATTTGTTAAGATGTGATGCGATTAACATTTTTTTTTTTTTTTTATAGCCACACTATCAGCTAGGGGGGAAGCAAAGCATTACAGTTCTGCTCGCTCTCTGGACCCCGCCAGCAGGTTTTTCCAAGACCAGCGAGAAACCACAATCACGGACACTGTGGTTGCATTAACCCGCCAAGAGTTGTGGGAAATTGCACTATATTTGGGCACAGGCATGCATAGATTTTATAATATCTAAACAGTGCAGACTTTAAGGTGCTTCCTAATAGTCCCCCCACCACCACAGCAAATATCACCTCTTGAATAGTAAGTAGAAATAAACAGGCCAAATAGAGAGGTCAACAACTAAATAGAAGTGCTGACAAGATTAGTGACAATAATAAGCTGCACACAATAAAATGTCAGTGAGCACATTGCAGAATATAAAAAATAAATAAATGAAAACTACAAAATAAAGTAAAAAAACAACAATTTGCTGCCCAGTCATTATATTCAGAGACCACTGTAACAGCCCTCTGCAGCTTGCCCAGGGCTGTAGGAGCTGCAATGCCAGGCTTGGGCATCAATGGGATGTTAAGATCCACAGCTGCTGGAAAGACATGGGCCGTCTACACCCGAGCTGTGTATTGCAGAAAGCCAGACAGATAACTTACTACGATACCGAGTGCTGCACAGTTTTGCTCAAGAACGACCGGCATTGTAATATAATATCACAGACATTTTCCCTTACCTGGGACATTATACCAATTTGCTCCATTGGTGATTCCTTGAGGGAAATTCTCATTTGGATAGATTTCCTTACATGGACTACCCATGAACATCTCATTGTTTTCCTAGTACAAAAAAGCCAAATTTAAGACCATAATAAAACTTAAAAAAAACATAAATAATTTATAAGACAGAAATAAACACGTCAGCAATATTCTCAGAATAAGGGCTAGATTTACTAAGCTACGGGTTTGAAATAGTGGGGATGTTGCCTATAGCAACCAATCAGATTCTAGCTTTCATTTATTTAGTACTTTCTACAAAATGACAGCTAGAATCTGATTGGTTGCTATAGGCAACATCCCCACTTTTTTAAACCCGCCGCTTAGTAAATCTAGCCCTAAGAGTCCCTGTACTGTAGTGCCTAGTATTGGACTTTTTGTGATGCTTGTGTTGGAAATAGCCCAAGTTTTTTAAATACAACTTGGTGGCTCATAAACCAAAAGGGGTTTTTATTTTTGACAAGCATATGCTGCAAAATGTGCGACAGTACAGATGCAGTACTTCTGGTTGTGAACCACTGAGGAATGCACTTCCACTGTCTGACACATGGTGGTGCTGCACTAAAGTGAAGAGTGTGCAGACCAGGATCGCTCAACATTTGGCACGATTTACAATACTTCAGACAAATTCAATCAGGTACCAGTTAACGTTGATATAAAATAACAGCTTAATGTACTGTTAAATAAATGATAGATTATTCTTCACTACATAATAATCTTGATCAACCTATGATCACATCCAATTGCCCCTGACCATCTAATAACCTGCCCCCTCTTGATGTCCTATCCTCTCACCTCCTTTTTCCTACAAAAGAAAAAACCCTAGTTAATCTCATAACAATCAATTTTATTTTTTTCTTAGGAATTTGTGACAATATTCTTGTTGAAGCTCCATCCAATGTTTCCTCAAGTTGTCTGTACTTGCTTTGCGTCTCATTTGTATGCTATGTTATATATGATTTTTTGATCTTAAATAAAATAAAAAATAAATTAATCGACAAAATGGTTTTCAGATGCGTCATAAAACCTGGATTTGCCCTCTTAACAGATAAAATCAAGGTCTGAGAGGAACTTAAAACCATATTGGTATTTTGGCATGCCCACTATGCTGCACCTGTGTTCCGATTGACTTAGACAATGCAGCATTTGGTTGCAGGTAGCCAATCAGAGCACAGCATCTAACATATTAGAGCAAGAAGTGATACAGCCATAATAAAGCGCTCATAGCAAGTCTAAGGACAACGTTTACTGTGCTGTCGCTCTGATCTTAATTACTGCAGACTCTCTGCTATCATTGGCCACTGTATCTGCTGTGATTCCATAAGAATGTAGTGTTCTGGATTCTGACTTGATAGGCCTGAGTCATTAAGGAACGTTGCTGCCGTTTTTTTGTGTATCATTCACAAAAATCACACTGCACATGCTCAGAACCGGCCGATATGCAACAGAAGGCAGCCACGTCCAAGTCAGCTTCAAGCGCAAACAACACTTACTACAGCCTACCATTTCGGGGAGTGAACGGGGTGGGAAATGGGTGAATTCACATATGCAATATACAGTAAGGGCGTTCCTGCGCAGCCACGTCCATGTCAAACTCAGGCGCACACAGAAGTATGCTGGTTTTCTGCTGTATCTCTTGCTCCAACTGCGGGGCTAGTTTAAGTTCTGAATACTAGTGCTGACAGCTGAGTATGTATGCTATAACATATGTTTGCAATCAGGAGCAACTGTAAAAAAATTTATTTTATGTACAGTACACATTAAGGAGAGTCTAATAAATGTTTTACGAAGGAAAAAATAAATATTAAAAACTATTTTTTTAAAAAATTTCCTAAATTACTATATTATTGGCAGGTAACATTAATTTCTTAATATTTTTATTCTGTGTGTTATTTTGAGATTTTATATTCCACATAGGTATTGTACATTCCCTGCAGTGTCTGGTCTAGTATAGCAGAGTAAACCTACACCTGTAGCCATCACCACACATATCTTTAGATCCGTTCCTTCAGCAGTATGCAGTAGAGAGTTACGTGTGGTTTAAAACAAATGCATGATTCGCGCCGTATGCGTGCCTTAAATACTCAGGCCAATGACAGGGGCTTTAAATGGGTAGGGGTCCAGTGTCTGTATGTCCCACAGTTGCCCAGTCCCCAGGCTGCATCTCAGTAAGTATTGCAGCACAGGATAAGGGTTTTGTTCCCATTGAAGTCAACTACACACTCAACAAATTCCTGGGTGAACAAGGGCTGTACTCTATAGAGCTACAATACAACGTACATAATGTTCACCTTCTGACTATTATGTTTTGTATAAGTGAGGAGCAATAAAAGCCTTTACCCCTCCCAGACAGACTGTGGTATGATGTCTGCAACACAACGGACTGTTTAAACCACCCTATGTGCATGACTGCAGGATAATGCAGTGGAATCAGGAAACCTGGTGACTTGCACCAGACAAAAACAGTTTAATGGTTATCACGAAGAAAATAAAACATGCATAAAACGGAATTTAGCTCTTGGGCCGCCTCCGGACCCCCAAGGCTGGATATGGTACACTGCTGGTGAGTAATGCTTGTTTGTTAGTTTTCTTTCTGGTAGTCTATATAAAAAGTGTGTGGCTTAGCTTTTTCTAGCAATGTTCCGAGTTTGTTTGCTTATTTATTTATTAGCTATATTGTTATCATAATTTTTTGCCTTCCTACCCCGCACTCTTTCTTTCTCTTTCCCCCTCCCCACCCATATAAAAATATAAAACATAGAGGAGACATTTTGAATATTAATCTTTTCATATCATTGGTGTTGATTGTATGTTTTTCTGTTGTTTCCTCTTTAAATAAAGAGTTTAAAAAAAACCAAAAAAAAAACATGCATAAAACTCCACGGATCACAGGAGCTACAAATTATCAGAGTGAAACATTACAAATAAAGCATTTAATATCCAAAGCTATCAAGACACAAGCTCAAGGCTGTGGTTTTACTAAAATCGCAAATATCTGTCTTTAATATTATTATTGTGAATGTTTTTTAAATATGTATGCATAGTACTTGTTTTTTTTACAATGACCGTCATCAAAGGTTTCCATAACGTCTTAATTAAATAGAGACACTAATGTGACCTTAGTTTGGTTAGACCATAAAATCCCTCCCATGATTCTATTTAGGTTCCAAATAAGATTTAAACAGGTATAGGAACTTATTTCCACTTAAGATGTTAATTTGAGTGCAATAAGGGTCTGAACGATGGTAAAATAAGCATTGTGAGTTAACGATTTCAGTTGGAAAAAAAGGAGCTGTCCTTCGAAAACCAGGACACAAAGGAGCCCAACCTGCATCTAGAAGCCTGTCCGCCATTGTGAGCTGTAAGATTAGTGAGAAAGCTGTGACAGCAGGAAACCATTAGTTTCTACATTCACCAGACTTTCTGAATTTTAGACCCAGAGATTTTCCCTGGATCATCCTTTAATAAATCTAAAGTGGCTGATACCGCAAGCAGACAATAGCTTTTACTCTATTTCAGAGAATATGTAATGCATTGTGGGTCACAGGAAATTCTGAATGCAATATTCCCAGGGACCACAAATTATTTTACTGTATTAATTGTAATCAAAAGGAAAACATGTATTAGCTGCCACCAAACAGTCCTTGTACTGTGGAAATGCTGACGCAGCGTTTCTACAAGGTAAGTACTTCTCCTGACTGGTGATCAGAGTTTCTCAACTTATTATGTGCAAGACACAACTTTCCTACACTGGAGAAATGCAGAGTTTACACACAACCTTTTTTACACAAACCTTCTTACTCATTCAAGTTCAGCCCCAGGACAGGAACAATCACATTTAAGTCTGGATTAAACTGTATATTAGCTGCTGTGACCTTTTAATGATCTATCAGAGGCCATCAACATGTTTTGTGTTTTAAAATAAAAGAATGCAAAAATAAAAAATAAAAAATACTGTATTAATAGGTGCCAGGATCATGGAAGACTGATTTAAATAAAAGGGTTGAGGCCTGACTAAGCAGCCTTTCAGTAAAGGTGGGTGAGACAGATTGGGTAAAAGAACAGAAACAAGGTAGGATTAGGTTAGACTGAGCTTGTATAGACATGTAATTGTAAGCTTGTCCTTAAGAGTTCACATATGAAAGGAACAGACACAGCAGTTTCCCAGGTGCGGTCTCTACACAGCTGGCAGCGGCCACACTGTGCTTTGTGTCTAAGCCTCACCTTGGAATAGGAGAGTGCCAACTGCTGGAACACTACATCATCTGGGGATTTACTGTACATAGACATGCCTTCTTCATCATCGTCATATGGATAATTAACCACAAGGGAGCCTGCAGATAAGTCAAGGTTTAGAAAATACAGCAAACATGCAAGAAATCAGAATTAGAATGTATTGTTTAACACATACAGCACACCATCATGATGTTATGTTTTGTTTTGTTAACATGACATGAGACAGAATAAAGAAAAAGTTCCATTAAATCAATAATGTAAAATTGAGGAGAATTTACTGGATGCTGCTTACATCATATGTCTAACAAGGGCAGCCTGTTCTCAGCGTACACAACAGTATAATATAACAAGGAATACCCAGGCAGCACAGAGCAGATGCAATCAATACATCAAACCTTATACAGGGACCCAACTGAGTCTGCAAACCGCACCCTAACAGACAAAGTACGGTATATACTAAACTAGCATCGTGTGTCAGGCTGAATGCAGCATGCACACTCAGCACAGAGAAGTAATCATGTATACACATGGACAGCAATCACATATGCAGCACTAACACAAATATGATCAATTAGAGTCCTAACTCGTGCTAATATTTATTTCATGGAAAATAATTAACACAAAGAGGTAAAATGATGGGTGATGTCCTTAGTGTGGAGATCATCCTTTAACTGTGCATTTGTAGTTTTGACAACAGCCATATTTTATAACTGGGGGTGATGGTGTCGGGGGGCATGAAGTACTAGTGGAAGAGATTAAGGCATTACTAAATGTAAACAAAAAGGGACTAGGAAATCATAGGATCCTTCATTGTAGTGCTGTTTCCTTTTTCTCCCAGATGGGAGAAACAACACATGTGCTATTAGAACTAACAGGCAACATACCTCCATGGAGATTAGCAGAGAGAACAAATGGGTAATTTTTCAGCCAGCTCATGACTGCCAATGTCTCAAGTTGTGGAGGGTCTGTGATCTGGAAGAACTGGTCGGGAAAATTACGATTAAGATCATAATTGTTGCTGTTGTTCCTGCCGACTACTCCGTCACGGTCCCCTGCACAGAAAGAGATTAGTGAACAATGTCAGTCTGTATTCTGCTGGAATTTGGGAATGACAATTAATTATAAAGGCAATTTATTCCAAAATCTACTTTACTGTTAAATAAATTAAGAAAAAAAAAGTATCTGTTACTTGTATCTATTAAAGTATATATAAAAATCCAGGATACACAACCTTTTCTACTCCCCAGCACACTGGGGGAACATGTTTGTAGTCACTTTTTTTTTTTTTTTTTTTTTTAAATTCTGCCCAGCTTTTTCAGCATACTTGCATTTATTAACACAAGCAATAGCAGTCGTCAATTATTGTTGAAACATCCATTAGTTGTATCAGTCATTTACCTGGTTAACCACTTGATAGAGTTGCCTAATCTAGAAGAGGTATCATCGCCCATTCTCTATATAGCCCTGTGACCATTCCTGAGCAGTAGGACTAGCTCTACAGCACAGAGCAGAGAGCTGGCAGCGTGGCTGGGTAGACAGGAGCAACAACCAATCTAATATGGTGCCATAGTGGTTAGCACTTCTGCCTTACAGCACTGGGGACATGAGTTCAATTCCCGACCATGGCCTTTTCTGTGAGGAGTTCTCCCTGTGTTTGTGTGGGTTTCCTCTGGGTGCTCCGGCTTCCTCCCACACTCCAATAACATGCTGGTAGGTTAATTGGCTGCTAACAAATTGACCTTAGTCTGTCTGTGTGTGTGTATGTTAGGAAATTTAGACTGTAAGCTCCAATGGGGCAGGGATTGGTGAGTGAGTTCTCTGTACAGCGCTGCGGAATTAGTGGCGCTATATAAATAAATGGTGATGATGATGATAAACGCTGCACATCCCGTCCTAGCTGCTTAGACTATTTGGATGTGTTTAGGTCGCCTATGATTTACGCACTCCCTCCGCCATACTACCAGACTGGCTGGAGTAAAGGCTCGGTACAGATATTGGAAGAGGAAAATGGGTAGCGATGCCAAACCTTTTAAACAACCATACTGCTCACCTGATATAAACCACCACTGCCAGAAACCTTGTAACAGCAGAGTAAGCCTGAACAGTCATGCTTATACATAGGATTCTTATCACTCATGCACTCAAAGTTTTCTAAAGCTGTATACATTTCAAGTGGACTAAAGTAATTAAACATGAATAAATATAGTACCTTCTTGTGCTTTCTCGTACCCATCAGGGTTCATGGATGGCATGATATGGATTCTGGTAGTACGGAGTAGTTGTGTGACCTCCGGGTCAGTCCCATAGTTCTTGCATAAATATTCAATTAGGTTTAACAGCAGCTCTCGTCCTACTACTTCATTACCATGCATGTTCCCAATGTATTTGAACTCCGGCTCACCTGGAAAATCAATGTAACGGAACATTAACTAGCATCATCCTTTTACAACAAAATATTTTTATTCAATAAAAAAAATGAGGAAATGAAATAAAGAAATAACAAAAATAATTGCATGGCCTATGTCAATTTAAGTAAATGACGTACTGACATGGGGACATCAGCACATTCAATCAATAATTTCTCATGGGAAGACACCATATCTACGAGCCTGTGCAGACCCCAACAGATAGCCTTCTCTTGTCCTCCTGCCCTAGAGCCCTTTCTAATCTCTGCAAATCCATATTGCTTTTCTATTCTTGTTTTTATTCTAAGAACAAATACTAACGCTTCATATTTTCAGTGATAAATATCCAAGCAAATAACTAAGATATTAAGTAATATTTAAAACCCTTATATTAATAGTCTTACAAAACTCTTTCAATGGACAACTGTTGGATCTGCCATATGGGCAAACCATATGCTTTGCTTGCCGATAGATTAGATGTGCTGGGCGCAGAAGAACATTGCTCATTTAAAAAGAAATAATGAAGTGAAAAGCAGGTTGAAAATATTCAACAATAAGAATATGAAATGTATAGGACTGTTTAAAAAGGCAGCAGGAGACTATTCTGGAGAACAAAATATTTTGAGTACAGAGAAAAACCCACTAGTTTAAAACAATATTAACAAGTATAATACATATACAATTACACAAAGGTGTAATTTACACAATGAAATCATGCAGACAGCAATAGAATATTCAATTTTTGACAATAGTTATTTAGACTGGTTACCTGGCTCATGGACACGTGGGTTATCGGATATTGCCATCACATAAAGCTCTCGGAATTCCACAGACTTGCCCACAGAGTACAGATGTGTGATGCTGGTGTATTCACTGTTGTACTTCCTCAGTAATATCTCCATGTCAGAATAGTGGTGGTGGCGGAAGTCTTGAGGCTGGATTGGTACGTGGACAGGTGGTCTGTTTTCAGCTATTACAGTGACTGGGGGTTCAGTGGCAGGTATGGGGGCACTAGTGCTGTCTGGTGTACCAAGCTCAGAGACTGAAACTGAAGGATTGAGCTTGAAATCAAGCAAGGTAGCTGGCCCTTCTTTTACTTCCATATTAGTAATCGTTTGTGGCAGATACCTGGGAAGAGGGGACAAGACAATAACCCGTTCAGCACAATTCCAAGTATATAAAAATCTCAGGACTATTAATAAATCCTGTTAATTTAGCAGAAAATGCAAAACAAACAGAAAGGAACGCCAACAGCTGTACTGTTTATATGAAGTTACCCCTCTTCCATTTCTGGTATTGTCCTCAACTGACCACTGGAATTATTAGAGTATTCATAGATCTATATGTTTGTAGGTCTTTTGAGGCTCTCCAACGTCACCAAGAATCTCAAGAGACTTGAGTAAACATGGCGTTAGTGGTTACACTGTTAAATTGAATAAAATATGGGAGAATAGCTGCTGCACATCATTATACACTAACTTACAAAATATTGCCTCCAAGAAGAGAGAGTACTCTCATTTTACTAAGTGATAAAAAAAACAAAAAAACACAAATAAAAACAAAATCACAAAACAGAGAAGGCATTAAAATTAAGTGGATGTTTTCTGTATAAATGTTGAAGTATAAAAGATTTATGGAACTCTTTCCATGAAAGACTTGGAATTCAATTTTCATCCCATAAATCACTCAATATGGTGTATTTAGATCTTTTCTCTGGAAAACACCAAAAAATAAGATTTTTACTCACCATAAATTCCATTTTTCTGACTCCATTGGGGGACACTGCGAGATCTTGGGGTATAGTAGTGGGTCCAGGAGTCTGGTCACTTTAACAACTTGGGTTCCATTAAGTTAAATACTGACTGTTTTTTCATGTAACACACACATATCAACTTTAAATTTCAGTGTACAAATAAGCTATCAAGTATTTGTGTGCTACATGGAAAAAACATTCAGTATTTAACTTATGTGCAAAACAGAACACTCATTTACACCATGCATTGTAACATGGTTTTGTCCAGGAGACTGAAATAAGGATCCTCTTCATTTAAGATCCTTAATGAATCAGGCCCTTGTTGATTTGCAGTCTCCTCCCCTACTATGCCCCTGCTCCACTACAGCCTCTTCAGTTTGACTAACCAAGAGTGAGAGCAGAAGGAGAGATCCCGCAGGGATACCATCAAACAAATAACCTTCGCACACAGAACTATATAGAGAGCAAGGGAGGGTGAGCAGTGTCCCCCAATGAAGTCAGAAAAATGGATTTTACGGTGAGTGAAAATCTTATTTTCTCTTTCCTGCTATTGGGGGACACTGCGAGACCTTGGGGATATACCAAAGCTTCCTCAAGGGTGTGATTGGCTCTGGCACCGCTGCGTGTAGAATTCTACGGCCAAAACTTGCATCAGCCAATGCAAAGCCTTGAAATCTGTAAAACTTTGTGAAAGTGTGGACAGAAGACCACATCGCTGCCCTACACAACTATTGCACCGACGTTCCGTAGCGCGCTGCCCAAGAAGTTCCTACCGCTCTGGTAGCATGTGCTTTTAAATTGGGCGGGACGAGCTGAGAAGCCCCTATGTAGGCTTCTCGAATAGTAAAGGTAATCCAGCAAGCAATAGACTGTTTTGACGCAGGCCACCCCCTTTTATTCACCTGAGAAAGGACAAAGAGGTCCCTGGTTTTTCTAACAGGGGCTGTGCGGTCCACATAACACTGAAGTGCCCGTATCACGTCCAGCAACCCCAAGGATTCCTCTTGAGAGGACCGGGGAGGATGGAACAACAATTTCCTGATTTAAATGGAATCTGGAAACCACCTTCGGGCACAAACCAGGCTTGGTCCGTAGTACCGCCCTGTCCACATGAAAAATGAGAAAAGGGGAATCGCAGCGAAGCACTCCTAATTCCGACACCCTGCGAGCTCACGCTAGGGCCAAGAGAAATGCTGTCTTCCAAGTAAGATGACGTAAGCCCGCCGAGTGCAATGGTTCAAACGGTGGCTTGGCCAGTGCATTAAGCACCAAATTGAGATCCCAGGGCTCCACTGGGTGACAGAAAGGAGGTTGGACATGAAGAACTCCTTGAAAAAAAACTTGAATTTCTCTATAGGTTGCAAGCTTACGCTGATAATAAACTGAAAGCGCTGATATCTGCGCCTTCAGAGATCCTAAACAAAGACCCTTTTGCAGCCCTACTTGTAAGAAGGCTAACAGGCGGGGGAGAACAAATCTTGCAGTGTGAAATATTTGAGTCTCACACCACTGAATATAAGTCCTCCTGACCCTATGATAAATGGCCGCAGACTAAGCCATTCTAGCTTTGATCATGGTGGAAACGACCTCCTGAGAGAAACCTCTAGCCTTAAGGATTAGGGTTTCAACAGCCACGCCGTCAAAGCCAGACGATCTAAGGAAGAAGAGAGGACCTTGAACTAGAAGATCTGGTCACATGAGGAGCCTGAAGGGAGGGGCTGCTGCCAGTCCCAGAAGATCTGTGAACCACGCTTTGCGTGGCCAATACGGGGCTATAACGATTGCGGGAACCTGCTCTCTTGAGTTTCTTGAGGACCCCAGGCAACATAGGAATCAGAGAAAATATGTACACCATTTGGAACTGCCATGGGATTGACATGGCATCCGTGAACCTCGCTTGTGGGTCTCGCGCCTTTGACCCGTATACTGGGAGCTGATGGTTTAATCTGGATGCCATCAGATCGATGTCCGGTACACCCCAGCGTTCCACCACGAGGTTGAAAACTTGCTTGCTCAGAGCCCATTCGCCTGGATGGACAGTTTGTCTGCTGAGAAAATCTGCCTTCCAAATTTCCGCCCCTGGAATGTAATTTGGCCCAATTATGGAAACATGCTGCTTTGCCCATGATAATATTTGAGTAACCTCTCGCATGGCAGATGCGCTGCGAGTGCCGCCCTGGTGATTTATGTAAGCTACTGTGGTGGCATTGTCCAATTGAATCTGTAGGGGTTTCCCTGAGAGGAACCCTTGCGCTCTTGTTAGTGTCAAGTGCTCTGAGCTCCAGAATGTTTATCAGAAGCAATGCTTCTTGGGAGGACCAGAGTCCCTGAAACCTCAGTGGTCCTGAAACACCTCCCCATCCTACCATACTTGCGTCTGTCGTGACCCGGGTCCATGCCCAGGACTGTAGAGACTGTCCTTTTTCCAGGTTGTCCCTGGATAACCACCAGGCTAGAGATACCCGAGTCTGAGTGGACAGCTGAATGAACTGTCTGTCTCAATGATTTTGAGATCCTGACCATTTCAGAAGGATTTCCCTCTGAAGCAGGCGTGAATGGAACTGCGCATAAGGCACTGCTTTGAATACCAAAACCATCATTCCCAGGAGCTTCATGCAACTGAGAATACTTTCTTCCTCGCCAGAATAGACCTGACCTTAAGACGAATCGGAAAGCACCTTCTCCTCCGGGAGATTTATTCTCTGGGTCTGTGTGTTGAACATGACACCCAAGAAAAGCATCTGCTGTGCTGGAGTTAGCGAAGACTTGGGAACATTCAGTACATTCAGTGTGTTGAGATAGGAGCAATGCAGACGGAACTTTCAGTAGAAGGTCGTCCAGATAGGGAATAATAGTTTTTTCCTTCTGTCGTAAAAGTCCCGCCATGATTGCCATTATCTTGGTGAATACCCGGGAAGCGGTAGCCAGGCCTAAAGGGAGGGCCCTGAACTGGAAATGGGGTCTCTCCACCACAAATAATCTCCCCACCACTGGTCTCGGAACCGAAGAAGACGGGCCCCTACCTGTGTGTCCCCGAACGGGGGTTTGTCAATCAGTTGGCTTGTCCGTTGGTCGAGAGGACCCACGCCTAGCATAACCTCTGGCCCCTCTGCCTGTTAAATGCTCCCCTAGGAGTCGGGTACTGGGCTCTTGGAGCTGAAGTCCTGCCTCGAGCGAAACTCCAAAAGGAGTGAAACCTACCCTGCCAGGGTCTATTGTTTACGATGGAAAGGGAGGAACCTTTACCGCCCGTAGCTTCCTGTATGACCTTCTCTAGCTCTGAGCCAAACAAAGTTATACCGTCAAAAGGTACATTTTCCAAAGCTCTTTTTGAATCCAAATCTACTGACCACGACCTTAACCATAGACTACAGCGGGCTGCAATAACCAGTGCAGATGCTTTTGCATTGACAAAAACGGCATCCATAGCTGCATTAGCAACATATTCAGAAGTTTCTAGAACATGCTCTGCTAATGTTAAAAGCTCTGTATGAGAAATGTTTTCCTGTAATCCCCTTACCACCTTCTCTGTCCACAGTTGTATGGCCTTATTAGCCCACGCTACAGCCATATTAGGTCTAAAAAGGCTCCCTGCTGCTGTATAAGCAGAGTCACATTTTTTATCCGTAGGATCCCTAAAGGATATCCGTTCCTGCGTGGGAATAGCTGAGGAAGACACTAAGCGTGCTACTGGGTTATCTACCCTAGGTAGCGACTCCCACTTAACAGAGTCTTCTGATGGTAGGGGGTAGAGTGTCTTGAATCTGCCCGGCATCATAAATTGTTTGTTTGGCCTTCTCCAAGCCTCAGCCAATATTTCAGGAGACTGAGGAAAAGCCACTAATTGAACTTTAGACTTCTTAAATAATGAAAACTCTGAGGGTGCTGTGGGTTCAGGCTCAGCAAACCTCAAAGTGTGTCTGATTCCTAAAATGAGGCTATCAACGCTATGAACTGAGGAAGCCTCCCCTTCAAAGCAAGGATACTCTTCTGGATCTAAGTCCACCTCCCCTTCTTCCTCTGAGGAGTGATTAAACTCCCTATCTAGGTCAAATACCTCATTAGGGATAGTCCTCTTGCCCTTGCGAGGCATAGATAATAGTCTATCCTCCCTGTGGGCACTCTCAGCTTGAGAAGCTGAGGCCTCTTCCAACTGACTATGTGTCAAAGTGTTAGAAGAATGTTCACGTACCTCTGCGACCCTTATCACATTTGTGAATTTCTCCATGGCTGAAGACAGGGATCTTACCCATACCCACAGAGGTTCCTCCAAAGCTGTAGACACCGCCTGGGCTGTGTGTTGTCGGACCTGGGTATTAGCGGCTGTGACGAAACGAGTGTGATAACACTAACCATTCTGTTTCTCGTTTCTCACATAATGTGGATTATAGCAAGTACTTTTTATAGTCTAATTACATGTGGCTAAGGGGACATTGTAGCTCAGTGTAAATATGTATATTGTATATTGATGACTTGCAGTAAGGTTGTTGTTATTCATTGTCTTTAAAATGTAGCCAGGGGGATTATGGGTAGGGATCAGGTTGCAAGATGCTGAAGAGGGAAAACTAATTAGTGTCCATTTTTCTCACCAGGCTATTCCAGACAGGTCATTTAACAGGGGATGTTCTGTGAAAGGACAGCTCATCTTCACTCCCCTCTCCAACCCCCCCCCCCCCCAGTCCAGCACTGACCAAAGGTTAAGAAGAATAGACCCAGGGGTTTGCCAAGGAAGGGGAAAGACACTGGAAATTAGACCCGAGATATAAGGAGCCACTCCAGGGGGGAGGGGGTGTTCATTCTGGGATTTCATTCATGAAAGGTGCAAGATCTGGTTTTGAGTTGTCGTTCTCTACTAGTCTATATATGCAGCTGAGAGATCTATGGGTCGTGAAGTCTGGACAGCCAGGTGACTGTAACTCCTTAAGCTAGTGGGGTAAGGGACAGATGATGTGGTAAACCTGCCTGGCATTAATTTACTATGTGTACACAATATTCTAGTGTTATTTGTATGGCAATAAATATACTGTTGTATTTTTCTAACTGCATTTGCCCGAGTGACTATACGAATCCTAGAAGGTACTGGGTAGACTTTCCTGGCATAGGAAGACACCCGTGGGTGGCCAACCAGCGTGAAGTGGGTAGCAATGGGCCAGATAAACCCAGTATCTTCACAACGGCACAGGTTGCACAGAGGGCTTCACGGTCTGTCTGTCAAACAGGTGATTTAGAACTACACTTGGTACAGGTAAAATATAGCACAGTAGAGCAAGAGTGCCCCTTAGATTTAGATGTCCTCTTCTCAGCCATAAATAAATAAATATATATATATATATATATATATATATATATATATATATATATATATATATATATATATATATATATATATATTTTAGAGATGGGCGCGCTCGGCTCCCCGAGACCCGAACTCACCCGAACTTCGCCTATCCGAGCACCAAGCCTCGGAATCAAAATCAAGGCAAAACTTCATCGTGACTTATTCGGATTTCAGAGCTCGGTTCTCATGAGGTTTGAAAAGCATAAATACCCGCCTACACAGCAATCCATCGCCATTTGACAGAAGGAGAGAGCAGGGTTAGGTCACAGGCTGTATTAGAGCAGGGACAGAGCAATAATTATACACCTTATTCTTTGGATTATTATTTCAATTATAATCTATTCAATTCTATTATTACTATTAGCAATTGTTAGAGCAGGAAGAGAGGCTTTTTTTTTCTTTTCAATATTTTGCACTACAAGTGCTTTGGGGTGTCCCATATTCCCCAATGTGAAAGAAGAATTTTTCTGTATGCCAAAAGTCATATTTAGCAGCAGTATCTATACAATATTTTGCACTACAAGTGCTTTGGGCTCATTAAAATGGAATCAAAGCAGTCCACATATGAGCAGAATCAGCAAGCAGGTGCTGGCACCAGTCCTGATGGTAGTGTTCCCAGTACGTCATTTGGTAAAGCCTATGTAAAAGTATATAGTCTTTTTAAAATCAGGGGAAAAAACTAGGGATGTGCACCGGCCACTTTTGGTGTCTCGTGTTTTGTGTTCGGATTTGTTTCGCAAAACACCTGAAGAAAGGTTTTGGTTCGGATTTAAGGTTTTGGATTTATTTTGGAAAAAACATAAAAAGTGCTAAAAACCAGTTTTGTGGGTATTTTTTTCACTCCTACGCTATTATTAACCTCAATAACATTCAATAACAATCATTTCCACTAATTTCCAGTCTATTCTGAACACCTCACAATATTGTTTTTAGGCCAAAAGGTTGCACCGAGGTAGCTTGAGCACATAATGCCAAAAAAAGAGGTACAAGATGGAATTGTTCTGGGCCCTTCCTCCCACCCCTCGCGAGACTTGGACGACAGAGCCTCGTTTTCAATTTTTCGCCCGCCGGAAATATCCGAACAGTGCTCGGATCCCGTTCGGATCCGCACTGTTCGGGTGGGCTCGGATTAGTGGAATCCGAGCCCGCTCATCTCTAGAAAAAACACACATCCCCAAAAAATTTACAGTGTTGAAGCGAAAAAGAA
>NC_134403.1:331583815-331611315 GCF_038048845.1 Mixophyes fleayi | reverse complement strand
TTGGACTGCCAGGTGCTGAATAATATAGCATGTACAAATCATCTGTCATGGCTCTTGCAGCAGTCGCTACTGAGTTACAAACTGCCTCTGGAAGCAATGTCAACACAAGAACCGTTAGTCGGGAGCTTCATGGATTGGGTTTCCATGACTGATCAGCCACACACAAGCCTCCGATCACCATGTGCAATGCCAAACTTCACCTGGAGTAGTGTAAAGCAACCCGCCATTGGACTCGAGTGACCAAAACTGCTTCACCGTCTGGCAGTCTGATAGACGAATCTGGCTTTGGCGGATGCCAATAGACCAATTTACACCTGAATGTGTACTGACAACTGTAAAGTTTGGTGGAATGAGGAATAATGGTCTGGGGCTGCTTTTCATGATTTAGGGAAATCATGATGGTACAGAATACAATGATATTCTAGAGAATTGCATGCTTCCAACTTTGTGGCAACAGTTTGGGGAAACCCTTTCCTGTTTCAGCATGACTTGCCCCATGCACAAAGCGAGGTCCATCAAAAAATGGTTACCTGAGTTTGGTGTGGAAGAACTTGATTGGCCTGCACAGAGCCATGACCTCCAGCCCATTGAACACTGTTGCGATGAACTGGAACAACAACTGCGAGCCAAGCCTTATCGTCCAACATCAGGGCCTGACCTGACTAATGCTCTTGTGATTGAATGGATGCAAACCCCCAGAGCCATGTTCCAAAATATAGTGGTGAGCTCAGTAGCAAAGCGGGACCATCTCCATATTAGTTCCCATGGTTTTGGAATGAGATTTTCGACAAGCATATATGGGTGTAATGTATGGGTGTCCACATACCTGACCATGTAGTGTGTATGTTATGCCTGACAGGACAGACTTTGTTATGTCTTGTCAACTTATTTCAACATGTTAACAGAGTCACAGATCTTACCAAACAAATTACAAAGACATAGGAAACAATAATGAACTTAATACACAATTCTAGAAACCAAAAATGAGAGTGAACTAGTACAGAAAGGCTTTTCATTTATCCCTCAAGTAGCAATGAGAAGTGAATTTGAGTGGAGGAATGGCAAAGGAGTGCATGTCTTACTATATTGTGAGGTCACTGACAGGATCTTTCATTTAGATGCCAACTCCCACTTGCACATGTTACTGGGCTGTGCATTGCTTGAGGATAGGGATCCGTGTACATTTCCGAGACAGTAATGAATCTGTAGAGGACATAAAAGTACCTGGTGTACACTCTTCACCATGCAGATGGTGAAATCATTTTATGCAACTATAGGCTAAAATAAGGAAAAGTGAATACTAAATGTACCTTGAGTACCTCCCCATAAAATGCTCCTGCTGAAGTTACCTACCAGATCTCCAGCTCACACAATCTGGTTTGAAGAACATTAAACCAAACATAAAGCCTTATTTTGATTTTAAGAGGGGAAAAAAACAACAACAAAAAAGTACTTCAACATGAATGATATGTTTAACTGTTAAGGAGTATAAATCGAAGATACTGGCTTCAGATCACAAGGAATACACATAACTTGATTCTTCCATGTTTATGTAACTTCAAACTATGAGAATACTTCAGTTTATTCTGCAAAGTCTGAAGATTACTTATAGATCTGACAATATACAGCTGCAAGCAGCTTGTGTTTGTAAATTTATTTCAGTATTATGTGTCAGCCCGTATCATGTAAAAGGTGTCATGTTTAATGTTCTCTGTGGTCACACATTACTGCAATAAGCATTTCCATTGTGATCATTCGCAGGTAATCGGATACCTGCAGGAACAATGGCATGGAATGAAGGAATTATCATAGTCACTGCCACAGTGCCAGACAATGGGGAAAATCACAGTGCACATAAGACAGAGACAAAGTACGCACAATAAATGTAAATGTGAGACATAGCCTATAACAGATATATCAAATTAAAACACCAAATATACCACTTTCAGATTGCCCCCCCCCCTGCAATATCCCGAGTATTTGAACCTGGAATATTGCCGGGAAAAAGTGCATGACCAGTCAAATACCCGGGTAGACCGTGTTCACACTGAACACGGGTCTGCCCAGGTCTCTATGGCAATATCACAAAAGGAGCTCTGATTGGCTCCTCTTGTGATGACATTTTTATTTTTTCTTAATTTTACAATGTTGTTCGGCGAGACCCGGGTTGAAAATCCCGGGTCCCACAGTTCACACTGATGGCTACCCGGGTCAGACCCAGGAATAACCCTCCAAAAGACCCGGGTCTAATTCCCGGGTCATCCGACCCGGGGAGATGCCCTGGGTCCATTCACAATGAGCCTAGACCCGAGTCATCGGGGCAAAACCCCGGGTCTTTTAGGCAGTGTGAATTGGTATTAATTAACTTCTTTAGTGTTTAAATTGCCATTATAGTAAGTGTTTGCAAATACCAGTAGTTTTTATTTATTGCAAATTGCTAAAAAGAAAAGGAAAAGAGAATGGCAAGTTATAGCTCAAGTTGCTCAAAGTAAAACAACAAACAAAACAAACACCCGTTGAGAAATGGAGCTAAGATGTTTAATATTGATGAAGAACTGTGGCTGACCTATGACGTGGTTAAAGATGACAATACTTATTCTGGGAAGGAAGGCAAAAACCCTACCTGTAAGAACTGGCAGGCCATCCCAAACCACAATAGTTCATGCCCTGTTACTGCACGGACAGTGGATTTCATTTTCACCGTGGACATAATGTTGGAGCTGGCTGATGGCAAAGAACTACATATGAGTCAAAAATCACTGCCTTTCTTTTCAGATCACCATAAAAAGCAGAATATCATGAGCTTGCTGAAAGAAGTTGTTAAATATGATTTTTTGTTAAGGCCTCATAAAGCCTTTGTTCAGCCATTTTATTGTAACTTGCATAGAAATATTATTTGCTAAAAAATATTATTCATTTTTCTGCTGATTTGCAGTCTTACAAGATGTGAGCCTATGGCCTTGAAGTTAAGCTGACAAAGAGAACACCAAAATAATGCATCAAGATATGAAAACAATAGACATTTTTATATTCAGCTCGTAGTATGGGAGCTGTGCCCTTGATGTTGGACATAGCATACCTCCAGCTCCCCTTGAGATAAAAAATAATAGGCTCATCTATCCTTAGAAGGGGGAGAAAGTAAACATCTCAAGAATACGTGAGAAAGTTAATTAGTAGCGCTTCCCATAGACATTGTATGCATATGACGTAGGATTCATTTATTTAGTAGGCTATAAACACTTGTATCTTTGTATCAATAAACTAGAGAATATTCCTTGTATACAGAACTTGTTCTGTGTCAATTCTCTCCAGCTGATTGAAGTGCTTCCAGATATACTTGACACCACAGGCAGACTTGGGTCAGAATTTTAGATCTAACAAAGTCTGAAAGATCTTTATCTATTTCTCATGATATCCCTCTGAGACTGGTTTCTCAGCTTCAGGTGGTTAAGACTAAGTACAGGAATAGCATAAATATTTGTACTCCATTCCTCCACTATCGTCAATGGAGCCTATTTCGTGACTTCCCTTTCACATTAGTACAGATTAGGGGCCCGATTCATGTTCGTACGTACGCCCTTTGCGTGGCATATCTTGCATGAAATAGCTCTGCGCGTACTCAGAAACATACCTTACGCCAATTAACGCGATTGCATGCAATTCATGTCCAAATGCAAACGACACTTATGACTTAAATCAGGCCCTAGGTGTTTTAATAAGTTTACTGAATACATATTAGTAAAGCATTCGCTTCTTTTGCTTAAATGAATGCAATATATTGCATTAATATTTTCAATTAAAAGGAAATTTACTTTGATACTTTTTTTTTTTTTTAAATGTGAATGAAAAATAAACAGAAAAAAACCCCCACAACAACAAAAAAAAAGTGTAAACTTAAATTTATTTTAAAATATTAGAGAATAGTTGGTCTCCAAAGTAAAAATTAAAACGTGAAGTAAAAATGCAATAAGTTTTTAATCTTGACGTATTCCTATGGTATGAAGACAATGAGTCATCCTTGGGTGGGCACTTGTGGATAAGCAAGTAGGAGAAACAAGGATGGTAACAGGCGCAGACATGACAGCTCCGTCCCCTTTCACATCTCCACTCTCATTAGCGTTCGTTCATGCCTTCGCTCTGCTATACAGTTGTGAATTTAATGAAAACAAAATGAGTGACAATGACATCCATTATAAAAGTGTTGATATTTTCAAAGTAAAAAAACAAAACAAAAAAACTTATCCATATAGAAAATTGATAGAGGGTTGGGGGTACACAATTAAACAGTTAAATGCTCTTGAATCTGTCAGCACCAGTATTTAACTGGTAGAGTTACACATATTTTACTGACCTGGCCTCCTAAGAGTGGGGACAGGTAGGTCAGTAGAATCACCTAAGTTCCAGCCATTCCAAGCTTCTTCACAGGCTTGCCTACACTAGCCTCACACAATGTCTTTACTCACACAACCTATTGGACTCTCTTCAGACAAGTTTCAGCCAACTGTTTATCTATATGACTTCTCTTGGAAAAATAGCTTCTTTGGATCTCAGTATCACCTCTATACAGATTATACCACATTTATTTATCTTCTCCTGATCCTCGCCATCTATGTTGGCCTGTGTTACTAAATATCTTTATGCCATCTTGGATGTGCTCTCACCACTTCAAACTCCCATGTTTCAAATCTTCCCAAAAGTCAATAGAAGCTACAGAACGGACATCTGTGTTTCTGTTGGCAACACAACACTAAACCCTACTCCTCATGCTCGTTACCTAGATGTCACCCTTGATTCAGAACTGTCCTTTGCTCCACACATCCAATCTGTAATCATATCCTCTTACATGCATCTAAGACACATCATCAGCATAAGCACATATCTTACACAAGACACTGCTAAAGCTTGAATTCATGCACTCATAATAACCCACATTGACTATTGCAATTACTGTTTTTTTCCTGACCGGATTTTCACCCCTACAATCACTTTAGAATGTAGCATCTAATGTCCCTCACAAAAAATGTTCCAATTGCTGCTCTGCTCTGTCAATCCCTACATAAGTTGCCTGTATTTAACCTTTATTTTATCTTTACTTACACTCCCCAATCCACCCTTAATTCATTCTCTCCAGTAACTGAAGACAAAATCTCTGCACTTATTTCATCATCTCACCCTACAACCTGTCCCATAGACCCTATTCCCTCACAACTTCTCTGCTCACTCTCCTCCAATGCATGCCCACCTCTTCAACCTGTCTCCCAATTTCCATCTTCCTTTAATCATGCGCTCATCTCACCAATTCTACAGAAACCTCTGTCCTTCTGTACTATGTCGTATAACCAACTGTCTGTCTACTAACTCCACATGGATGTCTCAACGCTACCTAAACCTCAACATGTTCCAAACACAGCTTATTATCTTCTCTCCTGCCAGTCACCACCTGTCATCAAATCTCCCTGTCAATAACACCACAATTTCCTCAGTCTCCCAAGCCCACTGCCTTAATGTCTCACTTGACTCCGCCATCTAGTTATTCTTCACCTCCAGACTCGCTCTCAGTCCTGGTAAAAGTCTTGTAAATGGAGTTTATGGGAAAAATTGTGTAGATCCACATGCCTGTCAAATTCACTGTGTATATTTCTCTTGCTGTGTGGTGGCTTTCTGGCATAGCTTGCTGGGATAAAAATGCTACTTTTGACTTTTAAATGTGTTTATTTTTTTTCAACATGCATTTAACATGTACATTAACCCCCTAAATGCTTAAAATATCACAGGAGACCAAAATCTAATCATTTTTGATTTATTTAGCTGAGAGCCAGGGAAGGGGGGGTGCGGTGCGCCAGCTACCTCTTCAGCAATGGGGGATGCGCTGTCTTTTGGCCCACGCCACCTTCAGCCAGGGGAGGGGGGACGACGCAGTCTTCTGGGCCACTCCTCCATAAGCCCGAGGGGAGGGCGCCATCTTGTGGGTGGTCTTGTTGCCACGGCGCCATCAGCCCGGGGAGGGCGGGGCGCCATCGTCTGGGCCATGGCGCCTTCAGCCAGTGGGGGGAGGCGCCGTCTTGTGGGCGGTCTTGTTGCCACGGCGCCATCAGCCCGGGGAGGTGGGGGCACTGGCTTCTGGGCCATGGCGCCTTCTGCCAGTGGGGGCAGGCGCAGTCTTGTGGGCGGTCTTGTGGCCACGGAGCCTTCTGCCAGTGGGGGGAGGCGCCGTCTTTGACTTTTAAATGTGTGTTTATTTTGTATCAGTTTTTCAACATGCATTTAACATGTACATTAACAACCTAAATGCTAAAAAGATCACAGGAGACCAAATTCTGCTTATTTTTTATTTCATATTACTAACGCTAACTTAGTGTGCAAAGGCTAAACACTGTGAAACAATGCAATGGGACCATTCAGCATGGAAAAGTACTTATTCTTTTTTCATTTTACAATTTTTTTTTATTTTCTCCTCCTTTTTTTTTTTTGCTCTGTGTTAGGTGAGGTGGCACTAGCAGCTGGAGCAGGTCACCTTCATCTGTGACCTTCAAAACTTCAGACGTATGAGTCCGTAACCTGCAACAATATAAAATAACATGGTAGACAAAATTAGTTGAGGAAATCTTGTGGTCCACCCATCTTGTGGACCTTCAGCCCCGGGGGGGCCAAGGTCTTGGGGGGCCCCTGCGCCTTCAGCCCCGGGGGGCCAACGTCTTGGGGGGGCCCCTGCGCCTTCAGCCCCGGGGGGCCAACGTCTTGGGGGGGCCCCTGCGCCTTCATCCACAAAGGGCCAACGTCTTGGGGGGGCCACTAAGCCTTCACCCACAAAGGGCCAACGTCTTGGGGGGGCCCATGCGCCTTCACCCACGAGGAGCCAACGTCACCGGACATGTCCAGAAGACATGAAAGATGTCTGCTATTTGGGCACATTGGTGCTAGCAAAATTTCAATTTACCTGGCCAGAACCTTTGCGAACGCTCCGGGGTAAGGTACAGCCGGTTGATAAGTTTGACCTGCATCTCTGTATGGTTAATGCATTTAGACATGCGATGGGAGGTTACGTAAATTCTTTCCCATTGTTGCTCGGTGAGAGTTAGATTCACATCCTTTTCCCATTGGGTTTGTGCAGGAGTTTTGGTTGGGGGGATCAGGGAGTAAATAGTGGTACCAGAATGTTAATCCCCCTCTGCTGCCACTCTTCGTCAGCCTATCCAGGACAGAAGATAGGAGCGTCATGAGGGAATTGGGGGGTCTTAGAGACCGTTCCAACCCAATGTCTAATTTGCAAGTACCTGTATGTCTCAGAGGATAGCAAGCTAGAACGATCCTGGGGGTGAGAAAAGGGAAGAAAGAGGCCTTGGGCAAACAAGTCTGATAGGGAAGAAATTCCTCTGTCTTTCCAAACGACCAAATTTAAGTCTGAGATGAGTTGACATACTGCCTGAAGAGAGAGATTGCGAGATGGGAGTGCAAAATTGGTATGCAGCCCCATGATCCTATCCCACACCTGCATGGCATCCGAGATGGACCGTAGCCTGTATACAACAGATGGGTGGGGCAGACCTGGGTGTCCAGAGAAGGTCTAACAATGTATAACCAGGACACAGAGCTCTCTCCAAATCTACCCATGACTTCGACGCATGAGGGAGCACCCAATCCCTCAGGTGGCTCAGTATGCAAGCCTCTTGGTAATAAGTTACGTTAGGAAGCATCAATCCCCCACGTTGTTTAGATAAGGCCATGCGTTTATGGGAGAGGAGGGGGCGTTTCTGTCGCCACACATATGACAACATTAGCGTATGAAAGCGGCCCATCAACCGTTTAGGTACGATATATGGAATAGTGCGAAAAATATACATTAGTTTAGGTAATAACATAATTTTGAAGACAGCTATACGACACAGCCAGGAGACCTCGAAGTTAAGCCAATTCTTGGTTAGAGAGGAGAGATCAAAAAAATTGGAGTGAAGTTGATTTCAAATACTGTAGATAAGGTAGGGGGAATATGTATACCCAAATATGGCAAAGAATCCTTTACCCAGACAAACGGAAATTTATTTTGCAAAGACGATATTGAAGATGCGGTATATTAATAGGTAGAGCCTCAGATTTAGTAATATTCAGTTTGTAAAACGAGGCCGAACTGTAATCATCCAGGATGAATTTCAAGGCTGACAACGAGGTCTCCGGACAGGTAACAAATAAAAACACATCATCTGCAAATAAACATAGTTTGTGTGTATAGGAGTGAAAAGTAATGCCTGGGATATGAGAAGCCTGCCTAATTGTATGCGCTAAAGGTTCAATGGCCATGACAAACATCCGGGGAGAAAGGGGACATCCCTGCCTTGTTCCATTAGTAATAGGGAAGGGGGAGGATAGGAAACCATTACTAAAAACTCTCGCAGAAGGTTCCTGATATAGAGCTAATATAGAAAGTGTAAAATATTACCCTGAATACCAAATTTAAGTAAAACTTCCTTCATGTAGAGCCAATGGAGCCTATCAAACGCTTTCTCTGCATCAAGGGAAAGCATAACAAGCTCCTCTCCGGTCCCAGACAGAAGATCAACCACATCTAAAATGCGTTGTGTGTTATCTGACGCCTGGCGTCCCAATATGACACCGACCTGGTCCAGGTGGATCAGCTGAGGTAACAAGGGGTTCAGACAATCAGCTATCAACCTAGCATAAACTTTTAGGTCAGTATTAAGTAGTGCTATAGGTCTATAGTTCTTACAGTAAGAGTGATTCTTACCAGGTTTAGGGATCGTTATTATTTGCGCTTCTAACATCTCAGCAGGGAAGCTACCTCCCATCAAAACGTTATTATAAAGATTGGCAAGAAACCAGGCCAGCTCCGATTGAAATGTATTATAAAAAGCATTCACGAAGCCATCCGGACCAGGGGTCTTGTCCTTAGGGAGGCGCTTAATAACCTCTTCAACATCTCGCTGAGACCAAAGAAGATTAATCAGCTCTAAACTATCAGGATCCAATGAAGGAAGATTAAGGTCGTGAAGGAAGTTAGATATTGTCAGTTCTGATGGCTTCACTGTGTCGCTGTCATCTCGGAGATTATAAAGTCTGGCATAGTATTTAGCAAATTGATTTGCTATATCAGTGGGATTGTGGATCTTATTACCCCTCAAGTCATGAAGAGTTTTTATTTGATTTTTCGCTTGCTTACCTCTGAGTTTGCGGGGCCAAAAGCCGACTAGCTCTGTTGCCCGTAGAGTAAAATTTCTGGCGCAATTTATTAAAGGCTGATTTCATACGAGATATAAAAAGTGTATTAAGCGGTTTTCTAAGATCATTTATTTATTTTTGGAGGGCGTTAGAAGGGTGTGTCTGGTTCTAGGTTTCTAGAATGTTTAGAGTAGACTCAAGCGTCTGTTGACGAAGAAGATATTGCTTTTTCAGGCATGCACCTATTTGAATGGCTGAGCCACGCAAGACTGCTTTCAATGCACACCAGTGAGTAGAAAGGGATGTACCCTCTGGGTTATTCACTGGAATATATTGTGACAATGCCTCCGACAGACCGAGCCTGGCCTCCAAGGAAGTAAGTAAATAGGCCAGCATCCGCCACGGCCAAGGGGGAATTTTAGTTAGATTTACATTCCAGGTAGACTCTATCAGGGCATGGTCTGACCATGTGATGGGGAGGATATTAACTGTATTAGTGTGTTGTAGTGTCCACTTGTCTGTCAGAACCATATCTATTCTAGAATATGTTTTGTGTACACTAGAATGATAAGTATAATCCCGTACATTTGGAGATTGGACCCGCCAAACATCATAGAGATCATACTCCGCTAATAGCTTACGAAAAGCTGTTGAAGGACCTAAAGTTGGATCTGGGCCTGACAATCTTAATGGCCTAGACTTGTCTATTTTAGGATCTAGAGTCAGATTGAAATCCCCCATCAGGACCAGGTGGCCTCTACGTACTTTCTTTCTCCTCGCATAATACCTTAAGGAAAGGGATTTGGCGGGATTTAGGAGCGTATAAGGAGACTAAGGTCACCTGTTTATCCTTTAGAAGTCTAACCAAAATTATAAATCGGCCAGATTTATCCTCTATTTTTAACTGTAGATTAAAGCATACACGAACACTGAACAGCACGGCCACACCATTCCTTTTGAATGGACCATTAGCAAACTATCAAGGGACATCTTGGGTCTCTAAGTTGGGGAGGGGCACGGGACGAGAAATGTTTCTTGCAGGGCTATAACATCTGCTCTACGTTTATGGAATGTAGTGAGCGCCAAGCGACGTTTATTTGGGGAATTAAGTCCCTTAACGTTTAAAGAGTAGAACCGAACTATAGGTTATGGGACCTGAAAGGAGAAAGATATCGCTAGTGGGCCTGCATTATTCTTAGGATGTGTGATGTGAGTGATCCAGGGAGAAGGAGAAGCAGGGTGGAAGGGTTCAAAAGAGAAAAAGAAGAAAAAAACTGAACTAACCCATAGAATGGGGTCAGAGCATTTGCCACAGAGGGAAGCATGTGGCAAACTGGGTACCATGTGGGGAGGTGGTGGAATAAGGATAAGATCCCACCCATGTAACACTCAGGAAAGAGTAAAAATGCAAAAAAAAAAAAAAAAAGGCATCAACTCTATAGCAACCATATTACAACTAATTAAACCTCTGATATACTATGAAAAACAGAAACAAAAACCATATTATAACAGTACAATATGAACAATGTAACAAACATATAACATCAGACTAAACCTCTGATATACTGTAAAAAGAAATATATCCTACAACAGTAGAAAATGAACAATGCAAGGAGGGATGTACTCCCAGCGGGAGCACCAGGCCACCCACTACGTCATCCCTATCCTCGTAAGGTCACTGCTTATCCCTCAATAGCCCTGACTGATACATTTCGTAACATATGCATCAAGATTTTTAAGAATAAACACACAGTCCTCCAAGAGTTTGGTGCCAGCCTCAAGAGACGAGATGACATACGAGGACTCCTCATGTCGCACCAGCAGCTTAACCGGGAAGCCCCAACGGTAAGAGATGTCATTTGCTCGCAGGGCTGCCGCTATCGGATGAAGAGCTCTTCTTTGGTTGATGGTGGTGAGTGACAAGTCTTGAAAGAGCTGCAGATCCCCCAGAGTTTCCGCATTGGACAGGTCTCGAGCCACACGCAGTATAGCATCCTTAATATGGAAGAAATGAACCCGGAGAAGAGTGTCTCTCGGAAGATTCCCCGGCACAGATCGAGGACGTGGAAGGCGGTGAATGCAATCAATGAGGAAGTCCCTATCATCCCCCGCAGGAACTAGCTTCTTGAAAAGAGACAGGAAGGCGTATAGGGGGAATCTCTAACTCCTTGGCTCGGGCCGCTGGAGGAGAATCTCTTGAGATAGAGGGTGAACTTGATGCCAACTTTGGTTGAAATTTAATCGGAGGAGCCAAGACAGTAGGCTTAATCTTTTTAGGAGCCATGAGAGACTGTCTAGAATGTAAAACCCGCAAGGGTTGAAGATAAACTCCGCTTAACGATTGATTGCTTAGAGTGTCACACTGGGTGGGTATCCTGCATGTTAATTCAAAAGACTTCCATTGTTATGCTGGAGAGATACCAGTAGTTCCCGATAAATACAGAATTATTTTCATCCGTGTAATGACAGGAATGCCAATACCCTGTGGTGCCAGGTATTCTACATAGAACTTTGCAGCCCCAATATTGTATTTGACCAGCAGGTGGCAGCAATGTCACAACTTTTGGATGCAGGTATTTTTCAGCAAGAGGTCACAGGTACAAGGCACAAGAACTGTTGTTTGTCACAAGTTCAGATTGCACCAAGTACAAATTGACCTGCTGTGACAATATAAGGTCACTGCTGTGTTGCTCAAATATCAATCAGCGTAACACAAAAAGCTCTCCACCGCTAATCTGCAGCTATGTAGTAGCTATGTAGTAGCCAAAACGATACTTGGGGCTGCGACTCTCGCTGATTAGGCCACGCCCCCACTGGATGTGAACCGCGGAGCACCACCACCCGCACTCGAGGCCGGGGTTCGGGACCGGAAGTAGGCCCCCCTCCGTGAGTCAGAGCTCGATGGAATGAGCCAGCTGGCAGGCACTTCAAGAGGATAAGCTGAAGACACCTACCCGAACCTGAAGGCAGTTCACGGCCGGAAGTCCAGTCAGGCGGATGCAGATGCAGGCGGAGGCCGCGACACGAGCCTACCAGATCCAGCCGGAGGACAGAGCAGACTGCCCAGTAAATCCCGTGTGGTCTGGTCCCCGCAGTAGTTCTCAAGGGGGGCAGAGAGGGAATCTGTGTGGCACGGAGTAGGCAGCCGATGCAGTGGCTGAGAGGCCAAACACAGTTGCGATGTGCCCGAATTTGCACCAGTGGGTCTCGGGCTACGTTGCCCCAACTTAAACCGTGTGGCAGGGTCTCAATTCAGGGCAGTTAAACACGATGAAGGTGGATTTCAGGGCTAAGATTTGAGAGCTGGCAAAATTTCCGTCTGCACAGAATGGCGTCCAAGCCACGCCCCCCCCCCCACATTATTTTTCATTCACTTTTTTTAAACGAAAAAAAAACCCCACAACAAAAAAACCTCTCTAATTTAGCAACCCTACATCAGTCGCTTGCAAAATTGTGACAGGGAAAGGTGTAAACTTACATTTATTTAAAAATATTAGCGAATAGTTGGTTTTTAATCTTGACGTATTCCTATGGTATGAAGACAATGAGTCATCCTTGGGTGGGCACTTGTGGATAACCAAGTAGGAGAAACAAGGATGGTAACAGGCGCAGACATGACAGCTCCGTCCCCTTTCACATCTCCACTCTCATTAGCGTTCGTTCATGCCTTCGCTCTGCTATACAGTTGTGATTTTAATGAAAACAAAATGAGTGACAATGACATCCATTATAAAAGTGTTGATATTTTCAAAGTAAAAAAACAAAACAAAAAACCTTATACATATAGAAAATTGGTAGAGGGTTGGGGGTACACAATTAAACAGTTAAATGCTCTTGAATCTGTCAGCACCAGTATTTAACTGGTAGAGTTACACATATTTTACTGACCTGGCCTCCTAGGAGTGGGGACAGGTAGGTCAGTAGAATCACCTAAGTTCCAGCCATTCCAAGCTTCTTCACAGGCTTGCCCACACTAGCCTCACACAATGTCTTTACTCACACAACCTATTGGACTCTCTTCAGACAAGCTTTCAGCCAACTGTTTATCTATATGACTTCTCTTGGAAAAATAGCTTCTTTGGATCTCAGTATCACGTCTATGCAGATTATACCACATTTATTTATCTTCTCCTGATCCCTCGCCATCTATGTTGGCCCGTGTTACTAAATATCTTTATGCCATCTTGGATGTGCTCTCACCACTTCAAACTCCCATGTTTAAAATCTTCCCAAAAGTCAATAGAAGCTACAGAACGGACATCTGTGTTTCTGTTGGCAACACAACACTAAACCCTACTCCTCATGCTCGTTACCTAGATGTCATCCTTGATTCAGAACTGTCCTTTGTTCCACACATCCAATCTGTAATCCTATCCTCTTACATGCATCCAAGACACCTCTTCAGCAAAAGCACATCTCTTACAAAAGACACTGCTAAAACTTGAATTCATGCACTCATAATAACCCACATTGACTATTGCAATTACTGTTTTTCCTGACCTTATTTTCACCCCTACAATTACTTAAGAATGCAGCATCCAGGGCTGTGCGACAGGGATGGCGGAAGTTCTGGTAGCTCGCCGCATGCGCGTCCCGTTGATAGGCAATGGGACGTTACTCAATAGTCTCGGCGGCAGCTGAGAACATTGCTGCTGCACACTACCATCCTATTGGCCCCTCAACCTTTATAAGGTGCTTCCTGTGCACACACCTGTGCCAGAGTATCAGGTCTAACCTGCCTCCAGCCTTTCCTGTGTTACAGCTCCTAAGCCTTGTTCCTGACTTCTCTTGCTTGCCTGTGACCCTTCTGACCCGGACCATTTGACCACCCATTTTGGATCTCCCTGTTGTACCATGCCTCCAGAACGTTACCGACCCGGCTTGTCTCACCATCCCTCCGGATATTCCTTGTGTACCTCTACTTACCAGAACGTTATCGACCCGGCCAGTCTGACAAATCTCCACTTGTATCTCGCTATTCGACTTGTGGAAGGACCGCGACCTGCGTGTCCCTGCAGCGGAGTCCATACCTCCTTGCGGGGGTCCCTGGTGAATACCAGGGGCACGTTAGATTCCGCACCTTCCTCTGAGTAATGCCAACAATAGCAGGTACGCAAATATACAGAGCCACATGCCAGTCAAATTCACTGTGTATATTTCTCTTTCTGTGTGGTGGCTTTCTGGCATAGCTTGCTGGGATAAAAATGCTACTTTTGACTTTTAAATGTGTGTTTATTTTTTTTCAACATGCATTTAACATGTACATTAACCCCCTAAATGCTTAAAATATCACAGGAGACCAAAATCTAATAATTTTTCATTTATTTAGCTGAGAGCCAGGGAAGGGGGGGGGGGGGGTGCGCCAGCTACCTCTTCAGCCATTGGGGAACCGCTGGCTTTTGGCCCACGCCACCTTCAGCCAGGGGAGGGGGGACGACGCAGTCTTCCGGGCCACTCCTCCATAAGCCCGAGGTGAGGGCGCCGTCTCGTGGGCGGTCTTGCGGCCATGGCGCCATCAGCCCGGGGAGGGGGGGGGGGCGCCGTCGCCTGGGCCACAGCCAGTGGGGGGAGGCGCCATCTCGTGGGTGGTCTTGTTGCCACGGCGCCATCAGCCCGGGAAGGGGGGGGCGCCATCATCTGGGCCACAGCCAGTGGGGGGAGGCGCCGTCTTGTGGGCGGTCTTGTTGCCACGGCGCCATCAGCCCGGGGAGGTGGAGGCACTGGCTTCTGGGCCATGGCGCCTTCTGCCAGTGGGTGGAGGCGCCGTCTTGTGGGCGGTCCTTTGGCCATGGCGCCTTCTGCCAGTGGGGGGAGGCGCCGTCTTGTAGGCGGTGTTGTGGCCATAGCGCCTTCCGCCAGGGGGGTGAGGCGGCGTCTTCTTGGGCACTGCCCCTTTAGCGAGGCGGGGGATGCCATCTGCACTTTCTCAAGATGCGGGGTTGTCGTCTGAACTTCAGCCAAGATAAGTTTGTCTTCATCCAAGACCAGATGACTTGTGGGCTCTCAGCCCCCTGTTTTATACCCTGTGTCCATTATGACATTATATGGGTGTGGTTTGGGTGTGGCATTGTCATCTTGTCACATGGGTGTGGCCAATTAACCAGTCATATGGGTGTGGCCTCTTTATTGTGTTATAGCAAATTTACTAAACATTAACATCTAAGTTCACAGTAACAATAAAAAAGGGGAACGAGATATATTTTCCAGGAGAACAAAGAACCAAGCTTTATATGTGGTTTGTAAACATAGTCACAATTATTTGGAGATGGCAAGAAAAACGTCTCAAACTGACCTATACGGAGCGGGAGGGTTATTAGGTACAGCCAGGGTTTCCACCCATCAGTAAATTTATTGCCAGCAAAATAACTGAATTTGCCACCAGTCAGTAACAAATGTAAATGAAACCAGCAGTTCACTTTACTTTCTTAAAATGTTCCCATATGTTAGAGCCATAAGAGACATCATTATGTTTTGCAATAATAAAATAATTTATTTGCTTTTTCTTTAAACTTCTTGACTATTGGTCACAAGGCACAAGTCAATGTTAAGTTATGAAAGTATGAGAATTATACATGGTTATAAGATATATTTCAAGTATTCAACAGCTATGCAAAGATAGCATCCTGATATCCATAACTGGCATCAGGTGCTCACCCAGAGGTTAAAAACAGTTATCTATACAAAAAACAAACAAATAAAACCCAAGACCCACATTAAGTTAAAAAATGACGTTACCATTTCCATAAACTTGAGAAGAGACTCTCTGTTATTCTCCCACTCCTCAGCCAATGCAGAAGCAGGTGGGTACTTGCAGCATGACAACTCAAACGTCACTTCCATGCAGTTTCCCCATATGTAATTGTAATCCTGCATCCCACCTATATAGAGCAAAAGTCAGACTGTTAGTACACCAAAAAATCCAACAAAACCAAAATAAATTAGAGTGAAGTGTCAGAATCATATTATGTATGAACATAGCGGTAAACGCATATTCATGTAAAGGGTTAATTAATGAGGAAATACGAAACCTATTACATTTGGCATTTTACCCTAATCCCCAAAGTGCATTGAAGAAAGTTAGAGTTAGAAAAATAAAATGAAGAGCTCTGAAATTCTAACTTTCTAAGCTCTTTCCATTATCCCAGGGATTTGTATAAGACATTATCATACCTACCAAAACACAGTATGTAGATCAAAACATTCACATAAATCCACCCACGGAGCATGGAAAAAGCTTACCCATTACAAATAAATATTGCTAAAGAGGCCAATAGTGTGTCCTGCTTATACATTTTTAAAGCTAGCCACACATTACATTTTGGTTGGATAATTACAAGAGATTATGAAAGAGACAGATGTTCGGTCTAACCTGTGCCCAATATGGCCACACATGTAGATGGCTGGTTGGCAGAATCTGTCCAGACAGATCAGATTCAATGGTGATCCATTAGTACAGTTGGTTAACAAGGGCTTATCTGTTCTCCTCAATTCTTCCTCACTTTCAATGATACCACTGTTTCCTCAGTCTCCCAAACACTAGCTTGGTGTCACACTTGACTCCCCCGTCTATTTATTCCGCACATCCAGTCTCTCTTCCAATACAGTCATCTTCACCTTCAAAATATTACCAGAATACACACTTTCTTACTCAAGATGCTAGCAAAACTCTTATCCATTCTCTCATCTCCCGGCTTGACTACTGCAACCTCCCCTCTCCCATCTATCCCTACCAAGACTGATCTTCCTCTCTTGCCTCTCCACATCTGCATATACACAACTTTTTGATTATCACTTTTGCTTTTTAAGGGTTGTGGTTACTTGTACAATTGTATATTATAGCTGTCGTGTCATGTTGATCATGTTATTCCAGTAGATATTGCTTACTCATTTTTTAGCGGTTTACTCGTGATTCCTCGAGTGGATTTTACAATAATGTAAAGAAAGAAAAATGATACTGGGATCTACTCTCCTGAAAGCTTCAGCTCCCCCTCTAAACCCTCACCCGCGTTGACCACTCTCCTCCCCCTCCCCTCCCCTGATTCAAAGCTCTCTTATGCCACACCCTGCCTCCTCTCCTATTTTGTAACTAAAATCTGCACAACAAAGCATTTGTTTGTATTCGTGCAGTTTGACTTGTGTTACAACCTGATCTATATTCCTGGATGAAAGCCTATTATTGTGCTACTGTAACGCAATAGTAGTAATATAATTAACTGTAAAATAATTTTTATACACACACACACACATATATATATATATATATATATACATACATATACACACACACACATACACACATACTTACATATATACACATTGTAACAAAGGGAGGCATTTATCTGACAAGAGGCAGAGAAAGTATAGAAACAGAGTAAAACATTGGCACAGTTATGCACCTAGGTTGAGGTTAAACCAGGTAAAACCAGGTAAAAACGTATGTGTAGTTTAAAGTTTGCTAACTTACATGATTTCCTCTCAGCAAACAGACAGGGTGTGTCTGATTAGTCCAAACAGAGGCAGTGATGGGCGTTTCCTTATAAAGAGAAGGTGGGTGTGTCACCTGCCCATCAAGCTAAGGCTGGGGGAGGAGTATCATGTATAAAAGCTTGACTGTTACTTGTTCAGGGAGATCAACGCTGGGGAGGCTGGCTGGTCTTGAGAGAGCTGAGCTATGTCTAGCTAGCGTTTAGGGTCTCCAAGTTTTGCTGTGAAATCTGTACGGTGTCAAAACATTTACCATCCTGACATAAAAAGTGAGAAGTTGTTCGCGTGTGCTTCAGCAGTAGCGGGCTCTTGCCACAACATACATACATACACACATACATATATACACACACACACACACACACACACACTCTATATGGACAAAAGCATTCAGACGCTTGACTATTACACCAACAGGGAATATAATGACATTGTATTCAAATACATATACTTTAATATGAAGTTGGTCCCCGTTTTGCGGCAATACGAGCTTCCACTCTTCTTGGAAGGCTTTCCACAAGATGTTGAGTTTTTCTGTAGGAATTTGTGCCCATTCATTCTGTAGAGCATTTGTGAGGTTTGGCACGGATATTGGACGAGAAGGCCTGGCTCGCAACCTCCGTTCCAGTTCATTCCAAAGGTGTTTAATGGGGTTGAGGTCAGGGCTCTGTGTGGGCCAGTCAAGTTCTTCCACACCGAACTCATCAAACCATGTCTTTGTAGTCCTGCTTTGTGCACTGGGGCACAGTCATGTTGGAATAGAAAAGGACCTTCTCCAATCTGTTGCCATAAAGTTGGAAGCATAACATTGTCCAAAAGGACTTGGTATGCTGAAGCATGAAGATTTCCCTTCATTGGAAAAAAGAGGCCTAGCCGAAACACTGATAAACAGCCCCATACCATTATTCCTCCCTACCAAACTGAGACTCACCCATCTGACTGCCAAACAGAGAAGTGTGATCCGTCACTCCTCAGAACATGTTACCACTTCTCCACAGTCCAGTGTCTGTGTGCTTTACACCACTCCATCCGACGCTTGGCATTGGTCTTGGTGATGTGAGGCTTGCATGCAGCTGCTCAGCCATGGAATCCCATTCCATTAAGCTCCTTGCGCACAGTTTCTGTGCTTACATTAATGCCAGTGGAAGTTCGGAACTTTTCAGCTATGGATTCAGCAGAGCTAGCTGGCAACGGGTCAGATTGAAACACCTCAATTCAATAACTGACAGTTCAATAACTGACAGATTTGGCTAAATACTTTTTTTCATACAGTTGTGTGTGTGTGTATATCTATCTATCTATCTATCTATCTATATACACACACACACACACATATACATATACATATACATATACATATATATATATATATACACACACACACACACACACACACACACACACAAGTTAACCCTTGCATGATACTCATGCATTCTAGTCAAATCAAGCTACTTAAGGTGTTAAAAAGGTTCTTGTCATGCATTTGGGCCATAGCCCAGGCCTCAACCACCAACCACTCCCCACTGTCACCTCCGGCAACCACCAACCACTCCCAACTGTCACTTCTCCTTCAAGAAATATATATATATTTTTTTAAAATCTTTATAAACACTTTTAACAATTAACAAATTAAATTAACAAATTAAAAATATCTTAGTATACCAAATTTCAGCCCTTTCTGAATTTTTTTTACACACACACTAAGAATTTAGTAGGTCAGTGTATAACTCCGCCCAGCAGGTGGTGCTGCAGCTTGGTTTTATTTTTTACACACACAGACAGACTAACACACGCCACTAGACATTTATATTATAGATTATATATATAAATATATATATATATATATATATATATATATATCTCAATATATATATATATCTCACACAGATGTATGTAGATGTACAACCTTACAAGTGATATTTAGTGAAGGACAGTAGGGGAGACAACTGCCCACTCAGCCACAGAAACAAGTCACTCTGGTCACTGATCTGCTGTATTTGAAACTTAAATGCTCCAAAGACTATATGGTAATTAATGGTTCATCTTATCTACTTGGTTATCAATCTGCTTGGCTCTAAATGATTAGTGAGGCTTTGCAAGAAAGTTAAATCCTATTCTCTGTGATCAATTATCCATCATAACTGTCTCTTCTGGATGATGCCTATGATTAAAAGTTCCACCTACACAGATGCTTTCCTGCTTCTATTTTTGTCCCAAAGTATGGCTTAAACAAACAGTAACCAAGCACTGCAGCATTAAACAATTCACTTACAGTAGAAAGAGTCTAACCTAGGAGGGCAACGTTTTGCCAACGTTGTGTCGGCAAAAATCTTATCAAGCCCAGGTGTGCCAGATTATTTATTTATTATATATATATATATATATATCTCTCTATCTATCTATCTCTATCCTTCACAGCCGTGCGCCCCCAGTTCCTGCTGTCCCTCACAGCTGTGCCACCCAGCAGGTAAGTATGAGGTTCCGGCGTGCCAAACAAAAGTGGTCGGGGCCGACCCCTGGTTTAACCAATGACACCATTGTTACATGAATGTGAAATTAGAATGGGATATTTTCAGCCGGATGTGTATTGGCAAATATACTGTGCAGTGTTTGCGAGGGACCAGAGGCTACATTGTAACCTAATTAACTGTTGACCACAAAATACTGTCATGTTGCTTCAATTAGGTCAATAAGTGCAGAGATTTCCAAACCTTCTGTAAAAGACGTCTACTACTAATATTGTACAAGTTTTAAACTGCGCAGTATTGGTCAAGTCCTTAATGAATGTTTTGAAAACTTCTAATTATATCATTTTAAAGCATGAAAAACTATTTCATGTGGCAATGTAAACAGTCTGGAGTCTGCAACGCGACTATGGGATGTTCCATGAAAACGTTTACACATGTAGATGAACTAAATGCATTTTTTTATTCGTTTGAGAGATGTGATGGGTTCTTGTTCAATAATTGTACACAAAAAACAATCAAACTCAACATAAATTTATGCTACACATGTGCAAATCAGCACAATACCACATCGCTCGGAGCTGAAATATAAGGAGGTGCTGGCAATGGAAGCTGTAATGAATAAGATTTGGTTTATAGTCCAAACTCATTTCCCCTTCCCTTGTGTCTTTATAATGCATACATTACAATTGGAGAGATATCTCTGGAAATATATACAGGCTATGCACTCTGTTTGACTGGGAGATGCAGAATAATTAACAATGTATAGTTTATCTGGAAGATTTAGCAATATTTAATACTTTTGTACACCTTTTGTAGTTATTTTCTGTTTAATTATTTAAGCCACATCCGCGTTTGGAGTTACAAAATATGCTGCAGTGCACACAACCTTTAACCATTCACTTTGTGTTATATCTGACCAACCATCAGCAAGCACTGTTTTTACAAATGTCACTCAACGTCTCGTTTAACCGTTATTTTCCAGTGCACCGAAAAAGAGCGATTTATACAGATGTACACAACATCCCATTGTTCCAGCTTCACACAACTGCACCATTGTTAACAGAGAAACAGGTTATAGTAAACAGTTTAATATTACTGCTGGGACAGAAATCCATCTGTGTTACTGGGACACAGATTCACTGTGACAATGCCAATGAAAATAAGGGATGATTAGTCGTGAATTAGTCTTGTATTGTAAACTATACATTGGGCCACAAATAAACCACAACAAGTGGACAATCATGCTTTCTCTTCATTAATGAATGTCTGCCCTGTACTGCAATACAATAAGAAGGTTAACCAAAACGTACACTGTAAACTAAAGCTGGGTACACACTACACGGTTTTCGTCCAATTATCGGCTCAATCAGCCGACATACGACCGCTCGTTCAAAAGTCGGGTCAGTGTGTGTAGTGACCTGATGGTCGAAAGTCTGCCCAAATGGACGATTGTCGCCTCATTTGGTTGGTCGTACCGTAAAATATTTTCGTTCCAATCTCGTTTCCGCTGTGTAATGTGTATAAACTTCCGTCCGATCCACAACAATCCCCCGATACTTCCTCGACCTGGGGGGCGTGTGTATGTAAATTTTTGATGTCTGTCCCAGTACATGTTTTGTATAGATGTATATTGCACCTGTCTGGCTGCAGACCATCACACTTGTATAAAGCACGTGTGTTATTACCCTTTGCGTCTATGTTGGCAATGTATTCATATTTACCCTTTATAAACTTTAACCTTTATAGACTATTAAAGTTATATTAACCTTTATTAACTAATATTTGTGAAATACTTCAACTCTATATCTCCTCTCCTGATCTTTCCTCCACCCTCCTCGCTCAGTTATCCGACTGCCTTTCCGCCATGTCCTCCTGGATGTCCGAGCGCTTTCTCAAAATCAATATCTCTAAAACGGAACTCATTGTCTTTCCTCCGCCCAGACTCCCATCCCACCATGACCTCTCTATTGTCGTCAATAACACCACCATCTCCTCTGTCACCCAACTTCGCTGCCTGGGTGTCACCCTCAACTCCTCTCTCTCTTTTGTCCCCCACATTCATTCCCTTGCCCAAGCCTGTCGCTTCCAACTACGCAACATGGCCCGCATCCGTCCTTTTCTCTCTCAGAATGCCGCCAAAACTATCATCCATGAACTCATTTCCCGCCTCGATTATTGTAACCTCCTCCTCACTGGCCTTCCCCACTCCCGTCTCTCCCCCCTCCGCTCTATACTCAATGCAGCCGCAAGAATCATCTTCCTCTCACGCCGCTCCTCCTCTGCTTCCCCTCTCTGCCTTGCCTTACACTGGCTCCCCTTCCCCTACAGAATCCTTTTCAAACTCCTCACCACCACTTACAAGGCTCTCTCCAACTCTACTGCCCCTTATATCTCTAACCTCCTCTCCATTCACACTCCTGCCCGCTCCCTGCGCTCGGCCAATGACTGCCGCCTCTCCTCCCCTCTAATTACCTCTTCTCACTCCAGAATCCAAGACTTTTCCCGTGCAGCCCCCCTTCTCTGTAACGACCTCCTTCGTTCCATCCATCTCTCTCCTACTCTGTGCTCCTTCAAACGTGCACTCAAAACTCATCTCTTCCTCAAAGCCTACCAACCATCTACTTAACCCCCATCTCCTCCCTTTAGCTCGTCCTCCCTTCTCTCCTCTTGCTTCAATTGGCTCCTCTTGTGCCTGGTCTGCTTACCCTGCCTTAGGATGTAAGCTCGTATGAGCAGGGCCCCCTCCCCTCCTGTCTCCATACCTGTTCTTCTGCTCCGTCTTTACTGCATATGACTGGCCGGAGTTTCTGAAGTATTGGTACTTTTGTTCATTGTTCTGTATGGTTTCACCCTGTATAGCCTACTGTTAGTACTGTGTGGGGCGCTGCGGATACCTTGTGGCGCCTAACAAATAAATGATAATAATAATGATAATAAATACCCAGAATAAACCACAGTGTTCATGTAACATTTTTATTGCAGGAAAAAAAAGTACAACAATTTTTAAACACACAGGTATCTGTCTGAAAAGATCCGCATGAGACGTGAGCGCGCCCATACCAATCGGAGCGCAGAGTACTGCAGAGCATTATTTTTAGTATTTAGTATTTTTAAAGGTGCTACTGGTTTGTGGCAGAACAGGTCTTGATGTTGCTTGGGTTTCTATCCCCTTTGATTTCTTTATCTACGAAACAAGGAAATAAAAAAATGTTTACCATTTAACTTCTATATCTGTAATTTATATTCAACGACAAATACTCTCATTTTCTCACCTTGCACACTGCTCGAGATCAGTTTACGTTTTGGTCCCTGTGGCGCAATCACAATAATAGCGGGCTTAACCTACATACATTCTGGAAAACAGGCGCCATTTTGGTTATTATAACGGTACAGGTATGTGCCCAAAGCATTTAGCTGTCTACACATGTTCACTGAAATACCTTCGTGTCGAACTTCTTTTACCTATTTTTCTTTTTCAATTTTTTTCTTGTTTGATAACAGGTGTTACATTAGTGGTATCAGTGGTATCTAAACAGGCCTTCCCACCGTTAATTCTTCGTTCTTACATAAAAAAATGAGTTTACCAATTAGGCGTTTACATTGCTTTATGTGACACTAGAATGAAATAAAGTCCTTCAACCAAGTACACTACACATGTGCTACTGACCTTTTTTAATGTCGTTGTCGTCCTGGTCCAGTACTTTGACCATCATCTCCACCTCTCTTGGGCTCATTGGATTTGCTCTTTGCTCTTCTTGAGTATCTTCCAGCACCATCTCTGACTCAGTCTCCGTCTCCATAGCTGCAACCCCCACGGACACCTTCTCCTCAACCTTAACACCCACTGCCACTTTCTCACTTGCCATCTTCTCACGTTCCTCGGCGCCAAACAGGTTCCTCTGTCATTTTATACACTCAGACATGGGCGTTCGTTTCTGCTGTGGACCAATCAGCGATGATGCACGCCGAGAATGGAGCATTCCATTACATACGAAGGGATTTTATTATTAGGGAATATTCATTGCATTGCACTTTAGCAGTTTAAGGTTTTTCTAAATTTTATGTATGTTACTAAACTTCTATTAAATATGAATGAATGAAGAGACAGTGTTGCCTTCTCTTTTATGAAGCTTTGGGTGTTAACTATAGTGAAAGCTCTGCCCCTTTAGGCTAATGTCTTTGGTATATCGTTACATCCCCCGCAAATGATGCTTCAGTGTGTACGAAATTAAAATTATTGCTCACGACAAGATGGCTGTAAAAAGTCGCTAAAGGGACCATCGTTCGCATGTAAAATCGCTCGGCATAAAAAGTTGGTTTTAATTTCTGTAGTGTGTACCTAGGTTTACATTATCCAGGGTAGGACTGCGCCTGAAAACACAACAAACCAGTGAATGAGGTTAGGAAACAGAACCAGAAAAACAAGGGAAATTATAGGATAAAAAGGCCAAGATAAATACGAATCATCATGTAGTCAGCTTTATGTGTACCTTTTAATTACATTTATTAAAAGCCAGGAAATGTTCTGTCCTTGTGACATCTCAATGGTTGTTTAACTAAAAGCAGTATTTTCCATGTAGACCAGCGGCACATATAGGTATTATGTGTGCCTGCAAATTTCAGCCCTAGGCTTGCAATGTGTATTTACAAATGTCATGTTCCGGTCACACAATCGCTGGCACTCCACGTGAACACCGCCCACAGAAATCATGCAACAGGGAATAGCCCTTATACAGCCGTTGTGGAGTGTCAAACAGTAACTTTAGCTGTCACATAGGTATAGTAAAGCACTGGAGGTTAGGTGGGGTACCTGGGAATTACTTAGGTCTGGTAGATTTCATCAATGGACCTGTCATGCAGATTGGAAAACATTAAACATTTAATACAAATAGCATGGCCTGCCTAAAAACCTAAGCTGAGAACATACAGTCATTATTCAACATTCTTCATAAAATCATTATGCTATATAATGACCAATGGCTACAAAGGCAGAGACATCGGGCAACTGAACTGTAGAGCGTATGGGCTGGAAACAACCACAATCCTTGATATTGACTCTCTCGAAATTGAGGGGATCATTATAATGCGGGATGGAAAATCCTGTTGAATTATGACTGTTGCTAGTCTGCTATGTCCAAGCTCACTAACAATAGAGCCAGAAGCGATTTAAACCGAACAGCCATGCAGCCAACTTCATGATCTTCAACCACCAGACCAATCTCATGTAATTTCCTGGAAGGTGTCAGACCTCCTACAGATTCGTGAAGTCACAATTCTCAGGAGCACCCGACTGCCAGTAATTGGGGCGTACACTCTGTAATAGTCATGAATATTTTATACTGGCCAGTTAAATGATTTAATATCAGACAGGCAAAAAAATTGAATTTAGATGGAGACACACAAATGGCTACATGTAAGTATTTCAGTACACCCTATGGATTTGGCACACCTTTCCCTCTGGCCAGGAGCAGAGAGCTACAACGTAACAGAACATAAAAACTTGCTCATCTAGTTTGAATTAATGCTGAAAAACAAATACAGTCTAAATGACCACACAATGTACAAAATTTAAAAATCACAATCCCCACAACTTTGAGTAACAGGACCCCTTATCTGTGTGGAGTTTGTATGTTCTCCCCATGTTTGCGTGGGTTCCCTCCGGGTGCTCCGGTTTCCTCCCACAATCCAAAAACATACTCGTAGGCTAATTGGCTGCTATCAAATTGACCCTAGTGTGTGTGTGTGTGTGTGTGTGTGTGTGTGTGTGTGTGTGTGTGTGTGTGTGTGTTAGGGAATTTAGACTGTAAGCTATATTAGGGCAGTGACTTATTAGGGCAGTGACTGATGCGAGTACATTCTCTGTACAGCGCTGCAGAAATAGTGGCGCTATATAAATAAATGATAATGATGATAAATTATGTTATTATATAACTCCTAGGCAATGCAATGCCGTGTTGGACTGCTAAAATGCAAGATAAAAACTGCACTTTGTTTCTCTACGTGTTTAATATGTGTTTTGTTCTTAAACCGAGTGTCAGACAAAACTGGAAGTTGTCATCTTGTTCAGACCAGACAAGTTTTCAAGTGCATTATTGCACTGAAACTGAACAAAGAGCATTCAAAACAATGCACTGCAACACAAGTAAAATGCATGTAAAACACAAGTATAAATTGTCATTTAGTACAAACCCATGCTGAAGATAAAAATTTTGTTTTTAAGGTGTGCTTCTAAGAAAGATTTTGCTGTTTAATGTTATTGCTGGCGTGCATAACATTATAGTGAAATTATATGCTACATCTTTGGATAAAACAAAAGCAATATAAGGCAATATAAGGTGCTCCCTCTGTTCTATATATGCAAATTAATTTTGCATGAACAGTGTTCAGCTTTACCAATACATTTTTTAATGGCCATCCGTGCCACAGCATGCAAACAAACACTGCTTAAAATCCATAGATTGTACGTATTCAAAAACTTAGTTTGCATAAATATTTCTACAACAGGGTGGAATTCAATTGGCCGCATTACTGCCGAAAGTAACGTGGCCTGCGCACTATTACCGTTACTACGATACGATTACTGTTAGAAGGGTAATTTTTAACGCTGAGTTTTGCTCGCGGCTCAAGGAGCCCCGAGCAGAAATCAGGGTTAAAATTACAGTATTAACTGTAATAGAGCGCAGGCCATGTTACTATCGGCAGTAACGCGGTCAAGTGAATTCCCACCCCCCCTGAGAATTCATCATTTTGTATAAATATGCAGACAGGGCAGTTTTGCAGTCAGAAGTCATAAGAGTCAGCCTTCACTGGATATAACGAGCAAAGCCATGATGCTTGCCGATGATTGGGACATGACCACATCGAACCTGTGCGGTCAAGATCTGTCAACTCACTTGGATATAAGAATATGTAGTAACAACGGAAAATTGTTTCACAGCTCGATACAAACTTTTTTTCCTACCACAACGAGAATTCAGTTGCAACTTTTTTTTACGGGCCACAAATTCATTGTGTGTGAGAGAAATAGATAGATAGATATACATACACATATATACATACATACATATACATAGAGATATATATATATATTTATGAATTTGCCTGACATTGTTCCATCGTTTCTAGAGATTTTTAGGTTGGTTATAAAATCAAACGATATGATGTGCTTTGGAACAATAAATCATGATTTTGGGAGAGTACGCAGTAATGCTATATCGGACCGAACGGTCATGTATCATGTGATTGGCGTGATAATCAGGTGAAGAACCTGAAGTGTGTACCCACTTTAACGCTGCTAAACAGACTTCTCCACCCCGCTCTCTCCTTTCAACTGTCTTACTCCACAAAATGAATTTGGTTTGCACTAAAGCCGGCTCT